>NW_026054672.1:0-252739 GCF_022830035.1 Ophidiomyces ophidiicola
AACACAGCCCTCCTCTTGTCCCTGCGTTCTAATACTTTCTGGATATACCTGGCCTTTTGTTTTTGTTATATCTTGATATGTGTGTGTGCGTGTGTGCTTGAGTTCTGTTTTCTCTTGATGTTGGCTTGTCTTGATATACTCCGTATACCTAAGAAGAGAGAATCTATCACGGCCGAAACGACAAAAATCGATTTTGTTTTTCTCTACTTACTAGCTCTGGAATAAATAAAACTTGGAATCATTTTACCTCCTTTCTTCTGCACAGCTTCCTCTTTGTGCTCCTCATTCTTGTATACATCGCTCTCCCGTAACCTGCCGTGTCCGTCCATGTGACTAGTCGTAGTTACTGCCGCCCGCCACCGCCCTCGTGGACATCATCGACCGCCTCCCTCCAGAACAAACCGCAGGCTCTCTCTCTCTTGCTTTGAACCTGCCGCCCCGACGACCCGAACATCGCCCGCCCGCCGCGCCAAAAAAGGATTTCTTTCTTCTTTTTTTGCTTACTGAACAAAACACCCACACGGGGTAGGGGGTGTGTGTACGTGTGGTGGGGTGGAGCAAAGCAATTAAGAATTAATAATCTTCCTTCCCATGCTTTATTAACTGGTTATTTCGCCAGCCAGGCGCGAGCTCAAAACGGCCCCGGGACCTAAGTTAACCAAGTCTCCTCCTTCCTCTCCCTAGTCTACTAGTTTCTACCTACCTCCACTGCTGGTGCTGGTGCTGCTGCTGCTGCTGTCAGACAGAGAAGTATATCCAAGTGCCAGATGTCTCAGCCGATTATTCCAAATCGATGGCATCTGCGGCGCGTCGCGGACTCGGCGGCCAGGTCGTGTTTCGTATGCTATAAGCCCACTCCCAGAGTGATGATTACGCCGGAGAACAAGGTATAGAGCTCCCCTCTCCCCACCCCACTTCCCCCCCCCCCCCTCTTTTTGTCTTTGATCCAAGCACGTTTCGCTGTGAATCCTCCGGGCTGTGCTTGTGCAGTGCAATGTGCAGTGCAGTGCAGTGCCGAGGTGGAAAAGAAAGCCTAGAGCTCTGCAGCTTGGTTTTTACTCTATACTTAGTTTTTTCTTTCGCACGGGGTTTTAAAAAGAAAAAAAAAACAGGACTTCTTCTACATATGCCAGGCGCATCTGTCGGACCGCAATTTCTGCTCGCCGATCATCGACGGGGAAGAGCTGGCGGCCAAGAAGAAAAAGGAGGAGCTGGATCGGGAGATTGAGGCGGTCAAGCGCGAGTATGAGCAGAAGATGAAGCGCCGCCGGGAGAAAGGGAAAGGCAAGGAGAAGGAGAAGGATGAGGAGGACGGGAAGAAGCAGCAGAAGGAAGATGGCGTGGAGGACGAGGAGGACGAAAAAAAGAAGAAGGCCGAGAAGGAAAAGGATGACAAGGTGGGTTTCTTTTTTTTTTTTGCTCCCGAAAAAAGCCCTACTGGGCGCGGCATTTGGATTTCTGGAAACCACTGATTGTTCCCCCGTGGTGCTGGTTGTTTTTGGTGTATAGATCCAGGCTATCAAAGCTCGTGAAGGCGACGGGACGCCTGAGGATGAGACGCCTCGGATCTATGAGCTTCACAGGTACGTACGTAATCTTGTGGGAGTTTTATTCTAGGCACATATAGCTTCCAGCTCACCGGGAACCGGGGTCCTTTGTGTCTAATCTCTTGCGTTTTTTTGAACATCTGCCAGGAACTTCTACAACATGCGGCTGGAGCGGCTCCGAAACATGGAACTGGCCAAGCGCAACCGCGAGCGGATGAAGGACGCGGCGTTCTTCCCGTCGGCGCCCAAGGGCGACCCATAGAAAAAAAAAAAAAAAAAAAAAAAAACCGGGAAACGAGGAAAAAGGTGAAACTGTTTGTTGTTTTTTTCTTTTTTTTTTGGATGGTTCCAGATTGATAAGGGGATAGTTACGGAGGATATGATATTGCATGCAATGCATAGATACTACTGCTACTGCTGTACACGGCCGTCATGACGAAGTGTTTGTTACGGACAGAAACCCTTCCTGCAGCCCAAGACCCAGCAAGACCCATCGACAGGCGTGCTCGCTTAGGCATTATTATTCCATAATCAATGGTAATCCATATTCTCCCCCTGAGGCTCTCTCTCTCTCATCCTCGGACCAGACGTCGCGCCCAGCCCCCGGACGGCACAAAAACAAAAGCTCCAAAGCAACAACGGGGTCTGCTTGGCCTGTGGTTAAGAACTTGGCCCCCTTGACCACTCAGAACCACCCGGCCTTACCGCCCGCCAAAACCGCCACCCGCGGCGCCTCCCACCCTTAACGCCGCCCCCGTGTTCCCAGCCCTACCAGGCCCTCTCTGGCCGGCGGCGTTTGTTGGCCGTACTTGGTAAAACGACGCGGCGAGCTTGGGCAGGTGGAGACCGGGGCGCCTCCTCCCCCCCTGGGCTCTCTTTGGCCTTGGGATCGGAGGTTTCGGGGCTCTTTTTGGCTACTACTGCCGCTCCGGGGACAGGGCTGCGGTCTCCGGCTTGAACGCAGGATCGTAGGCAGCAGGATAAGCTTGCGGTGTCTTGGGGGTTTGTTTTTGAGGTTCTGATCGCCGGGCAAGGGGCTTGGGGCGTTGATACGGCTAAATTGGCTATCTATACGATGACGTTCACACCCACGGAGAAGCAAGGTTATCCCGAGTTTCTCGCAGGTTGGGTTGGGAGGAGAATAAGACTAGCAATGCAGGGTCGTTCTTTTTTTGTCATCATCGTTTGAAGTATGTATGTATTATTATTCATGTCGTTTCTACGTGGGGGAGGCGGACCCCCGTCCCATAATATGAAATTCTATCCACAGGAAAAAACTCCAGCAGTCCATGCTTTTGCATTTCTCTTCTCTCTCTCTCTCTCTCTCTCTCTCCCCCTCTCTCGTCCTCCTCAGAACAACCACCACCGCCGCTGCTTCCGGACGACCTCCTTCAGCTGCTCGCGCACGCGCGACAGCTCCTCGATCTGGACCGCCTCGCGATGCAGCACCTGCAGGTGTTCTTTCTTCAGCGCCTCGAAGCTGTCGTCCAGCTGCTTGTGCCACGGATACAGCACGAACACCTGGAAGCCCAGCGCCGACGACGCCACGATGAAGTTGGTCAGCGACACCGACCGCGTGAACAGCATGATTGATTGGGAATGTGTGGCGCGCGCGCACGCACTGCTTGCTGCTGCTGCTACTGCTGCTGCTGCTGCTGCCGCTCACTACTCTAGTATCCTGTCGCTGCTGGGTTAATTAATCCTCGACGAAGGGGGGGAGGCAGTAGTAGGCCTAAGAGGAGGGGAGGTGATCCGCCGGCACACTCACGAGAATATAACTAGTTTGGGGACGCAGAGGAAGGGCGCGGTGAGGCGTGTAAGTACGACGTGGGAGGGAGTGGTGGTTTGTTTCAAGTAGGTTGCGTCTTCTGTTTCTTCCTTCTCTCTTTCTCTCTGCCTTGGGCTGTTCACGAGGGGGCCGATTCAGGATCAGCTCGAGCCAGAAAATATCGTAAGTGTAGGGTAGTGTAGTGTAGTAGCAGGAGCAGCAGCAGCCAACTAGGCGACAAGGAGCCTCTTCGTTGTTGTTTCCCGTGACCAGAGACCGAAGCTGAGCAAAACCGAGCAGTCAAACGTGAAAAAAAAGATAAAAAAGAAATCCTCCTTCTCGTCCTCCTCTGCCTCCTCCTCCTCCTTCTTGGGTTGCGCGGGCTTTCTCCGGCGTTTCGGGCGCTGCGTCGCCGAGATATGTCCGAGATAGCTAACTCAACTCGCTGGTTACGCCGCGAAACGCCCAAACCGGGCCCCGGCGTTCCTGGCAGTGGTTAATCGCCGGGCTGGCGATGGGATCTAACTAACTAGATGACCTTCTTGAACGTGTTTGCAGTAGATTGGCCGGCGGCCGCGTCGGGAGGATCTGCGTGAGTGCGATGCGGTTGCACATCATTTATTATTATTATTATTATTATTGTTGCTCGAGCCTTATTCCCTTCTTATCTACACTGCTCCGTATTTCTTATTTTAACCGCCACGGGCCGTGCGGTGGAGATGAAGCATGTGAGACGAGCGAATATGCGCCTGGACGAGCCGAGGAACGGCGCTGTAAGATAATCGCCGAGTATCAGCCTGTTGTTGCTCCGGAGCCGCTGTCTGACGGTATGACATGGGTTTTGGAGTGGCCGTTGCCTAGGTATCTCAACATAATCTATACGCAGATAACTACGGAGTATACGGCCTGCTATCAGACCTGATCCCTCGCCAGATATGCCCAAACCGCCCTACCAGCCAGCCAGCAATCAATCAATCACGACAATCGTAATGACCACCAGAATCACTCCGTGACGCCCTCTCTGACCTGCTCCCCCAGCGCCTCCCAGTCCTTCTCGCCATTCGCCATGCTGCTGACCGCCCACTCCGGCAAACTCTTGTCGGTCGCGATCGCCCTCCTCTTCGCATCCACCCAAACCATAAAGTCTCCGTAGCTTCTCGGCATGACTTGCATATCCCTCTCGACCAGGAACGTGTAATTAAACACGCCCGTGGGCTTCTTTGCGCCGTGCGAGACGTCACGAACCGACGAGTCGACGCGTACCTGCACCTTCGTGAATCTTCTTCTCCCTGCGGAGGAGGCGCCAGGCCCGCCGCTGCCGGCGGCCGCCGAGGTCGTAGTCGTGGGGCCCGCGGACGCCAGCGGCGGATCCGTGTATGATATCACCGCCTTGAGATACAGCACGCTTCCTACCGGCACGGGATTGTCGAACGTGCTGGGGTCGAGCGAGAGGAATGTCGGCCGACTGTGGGAAAAGGATGCTGCGCAGCAGAATGCCAGCTCGAACGTTTGCTGCAGCAGGTAGCCGCCGAAGATCATGAAGTTATGGCGGTTGCGGTACTCCGGCTGCATGATCTGAGCCGACCGCAGCGCCGTCTCTTGCATTGGAATCACGTTGTCAGGGCGCACAATGGGGTTTTGGGGGTCTGGGAAGTGCCGTGTCAGTACGGAGTATACGTTGAAGGGCTCTATCAGGTTCACCTTTGTATGCTAACTCAGTAATCCACATAGCATGAATAAGATCACTCTCTTCATCATTCGGCGTCTCCTGACGCAGACTTCGCGACCGTAATGCCCGTTTTGCATTATAGTTCTGCTCCCCTTTCTCAAATAATCGCCGTTCTTCTGCCGTCTCAATCAAAAGCGGTGGAACATTCACCGGCCTAGCCGCGAATCGTCAGTCAACAAAAATTACCGTTCGGACAGCTGAAGCCCAGCAAACTCAAGAGGACGAACTTCTTAGTCGCCGGATCCAGCGAGACCATCGTAAACGCACAGGTAATCAAGACGTCTTCCGGCCGGACTTCCTGGCCCGGCGTCGCCGGCGCTTTCGCGACCTGCAGCGATACCTCAATGCTCGAACGGCCCGTGGCATACGTGACCTGGCCGCTCAGTTCGAGATCGCAGATTTCCTTTAGCGGGTTTTCAATCACGATTCGATCCACGGCGGCCGTGACCATAGTGACGTTGTCGCCCGTATGTTGGTAACCAACCACGCCAGCGAGGGCATCGAGGTCCATGAGAAGAGACCCAAGCCTGCAGATTCCGGTCAGAGAAGTGTGCACTGGGGTTGGAGTAAGGCATTGTGGTACACGTACCTGATATGTCCGGAGGCATTGAGATATGTATCCAGCAGCCACGGGTCCTGCGCAAGAGGCAATATCTACACGAACAGCACCATCAGTCTAACCTACATGAGAAGAACAAGGGGGAAATCGACAAAAAGGAAATATATCCAACCCAAATCCCACACAAATTCCTCAAACAAATACACACACAACACCTACAGTCCGATAATAGCTCTCACTCATCCTCTTCGGCTCCAGATCTACTCTCACCCCCGACGGCGCTCCCGCCGTCTCCTTCCCACCTCCCATCGCGGCACCATCATCTCGCCCCCGCTGCTGCGCCGCTTCCTCCTCTTCCCGCTGTTTCGCCAGCGCCTCGACCCACGGCATCTTGACCCTGCGCTCCGTCCACACGGGCCGGAACGTCGCGCGCGCGCAGGTCTGATGGAGGCTTCTTTTGCTGGCTGATAGCTGCTTCTTTCTAGAATACTGCCGCTGGAGTCCAGAGACTCCAAGGAGGCTCGTTGGGCGCGAGAGCGGTGCACTGACGGCGGCGGCTGCTGGTGCTGCAAGCAAGTGCTGGGCCGCGACACGGTGCAGTGAAGGGAGTGGCATGCTTCTTCCCCCCTCTTGGTTCAGTATCAAGCTACTGCGTCTGTGGTGCGCGCCTGCTGGAAGGTCTGGGTATCATGCTGCAGAGATTGCTGGGGTTGTTCCTGGCGGTGGTTGACTTTCGTCGAAACGCGGGCCTGGCGATGACGTAGTTAACTAGTTACTCCGTAGTTAACTTTGCTAGCCCCTGGTTCGAAAGCTTAAACAACCTTCCATATCCGGAGTTCCACACAGCAATCGCCATTTAACTGTCATAATCCGTCAGCCTTTTGTAATCGTAATCTTTGATGGCTTTATGTATATGGATTGGAAGCGAATTTCCAATAGAGCACGGAGTACACTGCGCAAGATGGTATAAATAAAATAATATTCCTTGTATGAATACGGAGTACTCAAGCCAAAGAATGGGGCTCTACAACTTATAGACTAACTACCAAATCAAGATCTGTCCTGATCCAAAATGCATATAAATTTCAACATAATTCTATATGATGGAGTAATATATTTCAAGCCCACCATGTCACGATTGAGCACCCTATAGTACGAGGTAGATAGAAGATGTTGTAGAGCAAAAAGATGAGCAGGCCAACGGTGGGCGCTTCATGAACACAGACGAAGGAAAACTAACGCCACGCAATGATATGTGAAATATTGTAGCTAGATCAACAATTTGAGGGGTATCGCGCTTTTAAAGGCAAGGGGAAGAGGCATTAGAGCCAGGGTGCGGAAATTAGAAGATGTCGTTGCCGGGGTATACATGGCAGCAATACTATTTAGTTGAGGCTCCGGAGTGAACTCCTTTCACCGTCAACATCAAAGAAATGCATGGTACAACAGGTGCCAAGAGTGCCCTGCTGAGAAGAGCAGGAGAAGTGAGGGCCAGGAAGGCGTATAAATAAAGGCAGCAGCGCCTTTATGTTCTGGCGAGTTGGCTGGAGTAGACTGAGTTGGTTTTGCTATTGGTTTATTGTTAACATCCTGTGGAGGAACCGGAGAGGCCGTCGATTCTGGGCTAGAGGACCTGGACGTGGCTACAACAGGCATTAGCAATTGAAAAAATAAATTAAGGGGAGATATATCAGGGAAACAACATACTGGAACTAGGAGTGGCCATATTGCCGGCGGAGGAAGGCCCAGAGGACTTGCGATTGGCAAATCCTGTAAATTGATCCGAAATTAGCTGTCTGTTCCAAGGACAAAGAAGGTCCCTAGCTCACCTATCTTGCTCTCATCATAGTCGAACACGGAGTAAACATTTTTCAAAAACGTATCACCAAGAAGCCACTGGTTGGGTCCTAGAGGCTGTTGACCTAGGATATATGAATTGCAAACATTGTCCCTGCCACTGCCAACATAATCTTTGGGAGAGATGGTCCATTTTACCCCAGAAATCATGATTTCCACAGAGGTGTTTGTATTACAGGGAATCTTGAAATAATCCTCATCTTTTTTTGACCCTGGAATCAGTGCATGTATTGCTTCGGCATCCTTCATCGGAATAAGAATAAATGAGGTTCCTGTATCGATCACGGCGCTTTTGTTGGTGAACTTGATAGTTTTGCCGTCAACAAGTGCGCCATCAATTGGGATTTCCCAACGATTGGTCTCCTTGATTATCTTGGTGTAGATAATATCCCCCGTGAATTTGCTCTTATCAACATCCCCAAGCACCATTTGCCCATCATTGGTACCATCTGCAGCTCGCTGGAGATTTATTCCAAGCACGTTCTTTTTCAATAACTTATTCTCCGCTATGACCTGTAAAAACGGTGGTACTTTGGTGGCTTTCGACGGTCCCAGCCCGAGAATGCCATCCATTGGATAATTTAAAAAGTCATCTGAGGCTTTCAGCGCATATCCGAAAGCAAGGCGGACATTGAAGCCAGCCAGTGAAAGGGTGTCTTCCGCAATAATACCTTCCACATGCCCTGTCCCATAGGTAACACGCCAATCTTTATTCGTGATATTCAAAGTATCCGACGACTCTGTCCCAAAGGTATTATGTTTTAGACATGCAGGAGAAGTACAATTGGAACCCATCATCCAAGATTCAGAAGCACCGGAATCTAGGAGCATCCACATTTTCTGGCCCTTAGAGCCCACTTTGACAACCGAAAAGTAAGAATAATCGCTGCCATCCTGGTTGATAGCAATACTATTCTTCATTTTCGGCTCGGAAGACATGATTGCGCTGTATTTATTTTCCCGTCGGGACTATGAGGCTGTCAGTTCATCCAGATCAGTAGAAATGCCAGACATAACTGACCATTGTCGGAACCTTGACGATGTCAAACGACAATGAAGTGCTCTCATGTGGAGAAAAAATCTTTGGAAGGGAAACAGGGAAAAAACGCCGCCGATTAGAACTAGGAGGACTCGGGGCATCCCATTCTGGAATCTTCACAGGGTAAAAGGCAGACACCCCGGTAGAAAGAGTGCCTGCAACAAGAAAACATGGCAACAAAATCATGATCCCAAAGTAGGGTCTATACTAAACTAACTCAACGTCTGGGCATCTGTAAACACGCTTCGGTAGTCTCAAAATGTATTATGTGTTATTCACTTTTGTTCAACGACGTTCATCCAAAATATATCCTGGGCGAAAAGAGAGTCGCTCGTATGCCGGACGAGAAATATTAAAATATATAGAAAGCTCGCTGGTGGAGGCGTGGAAGCAAACGATGGGTTTGGACGCATACAATAGCCGCCGTTTAGATCGACATGAAACGAAACGTGGAGGTGGAAACGCTGCGGAGAACACGGCCGCTGATTGCTGCAGACTAGTAAATATTTACGCCCATAAACAATTGCTATCGTGTGCACACGTAAGAGTAAATAGATTGTGGGAGGAATATCAACCAGGCTATGAATAAACAACAAACAGTGCAAGAGAAGGGGTCGGAAGTCAAAAGGCCGAATGTGCCCGGCGGCTGTGATTTGAGGGTAGACAGCAAGAGAAGGACGTTGCAGAACACACGAAAAGCAAGAGAGACAGAGAGAGAGAGAGAAAGGAGGGAGAAGGTGAAGATGGCGAGGCGGAGAGGAGGAAGGGCGTTGCAGATGGGATGTCGTTGCAGTTGCCCAGGATGTCCAGGGACCTTCGCGGCTTCCCTGATTTCGCGCTGGCAAAAGAGGGAAGGGGCTCGCTCTAGCCGCCCGATCCTGAAAGGGGGTGGAGCCCCCAAGACATGTGAATGGACTGCGAGCTTGGGCCAATAGCAGCCCGGAATATTAACTAGCGGCTATAAGGGGCTGGGGGGGTGCGGCGCTAGCCAGTCCACTCTCTACAAAACAATTGCTTTTCAGCAAAACATCATAGATCCTGAGCATAGAAGTCTTTCGGTATCACAGCTATGACTATATATTTCGAAATCTTACAATATATATGCATGACTCAACGTAGACCTTTCATTCTTATTCTTTCGTTGGCTGGTCTCGTGATGGCCAAATACGGGGTCGACGAACTGGTAGCAGACAGCCACCAAGCAACATCCACGATTATTAGCCCCAGAAGCCCCAACCAAGGGAAGGCTTAAATATCACAGGAACCATAATCGGACAGGCCACAGCTACGCTAAAAACATGCAACAACACTCTTTCTACGAGAATACTATTCCCGTCACAAGGTCTCATCTTCGAAGCGACAAACAGACCTCTACCTTGTGCATGTTCAAGATGACCTTTAAAGAGGGCAAGAGCTGGACTTTAAGAGTACTTCGCAGGACATGGCTACACAGCTTCTTGCGTCAGAGATTCATATTCTTGAAGAACTTGAGCTCATTGGGTTTTCATGGGCTGCAAGTCTTCAGAGAAGCGGACTTACTCCGTAAATTCAACCATCCAGTCAGATGCCCCTTCATTGCTTCGACATGGGTATTCAGGCAGCCAGTTTTTATGGTCAGATGAGTTTCAAAGCAACCAGTTTGAAAATCAAGCAGCAATGATGCACACATCACGGATTGAATGTACCAAGAGGACTGGTAAGTTCAATTTTGCTCAGACTAAATCTTACTCGCAATTTTAGGGGGATCGTCCATAAGCATTATACCCGGATAATTCAAAATAAGATCCCTCAAGTCCACATGGGTCTTCTTCCAGATATTAAACAAGACTGAGCTGGTCAAATGAACCTTCTTTCTAGTGTTCTTTTACCTGAACTTAAAGATGCATCTTTTGTCGTTAAATATGGCGATCTATCACCCAAAAACATACCCATGGATGCACAGTATAATGTCAAAAGGTAAGTGAGAATATCCACAGGTCACAGCCAAGATACTAATGATTGACGAATCTCATCAATCGTACCTTTCCAACAGACAGCCTGCTTCCCCCAATATCTCTGCCTTGACAACCTTGGTGTATTGCAAGTTCTTCTCTCCTAGAAGACCAAAAGATCTATATTGCTGCCATTCAATGCCAGAAATCACGGGCGGTGGCATCAATGATTCGAGTGCTGTCTTCAAAAATGCTGTCTTCCAACAGTCCTTAATGGAATTGATCATAAGCAAGGGAATGCGTCGACATCTGGCATGTAAGAGGCGGAGACTGTCATCTTGTGGAGAAAACAGCAGGCAACGGGAGAAAATATTGATGAGTAGCCAGCCCGCTAACCCCAGTTGGCTGTAGTATCCAGGGCGAGACCGCCACCGGTCCCGTCCAGCACCGCTAAGCCCGCGTAAAGCCTCATTTGCCTTGTTTGCAGGCCACAAGAACTGACCAGTCATCCAGCCAACGCCTTTTGGGGCATCCTGTTTCAACTCCGACGAAAAATGGAACAGCAAACAGTCTGGCCAGCAAGCCTCTTCTCCTGCAACATCATACTACGAACCTTGTTTCTTCGCAGTTGTCGGGCGCTCTGGGCATTCAGGGAGCCTCAGACTTTGCGCGCTTTGCGTCCCAAATTTCGGGCGCCAGCCTATCACCAACACGAGCGCACCACCTGCCCTGTCCGGCCACTCTTGTGGGAGAATCAATCGACTCGCAGACCCCTCATGGAAATATCCTTACACCACTTCTACCATCCGTTCGTCCAAATATAAGGCTGTCCAATTTCTCGGGAGGCCTGCTACTCCGTAGTGCGAGCCGTTATCCTCGCCACCAGCATGATCCAACGCGTCAAATGTAACGCCCCAAGCCGCCTTTTTGGGCACGGAGACATTCAATCCGAATGACGTACTCCGTACGCAATATAACTCTTAAGCACTAAGCCGATGAGCGCAGAATTCATATTTTGATTAATGGGAGACGATCTTGCCTTCAATCAGCACTACACAATAGTTCCCGCTTATGCCGCGTGGAAAATAATGCACCAACTTATACGAGAAGAGTTCGCTCACTTCGTTCGCTGCTCAGCCTTGCTAGTAGCTGCTAATAAGTGGTCCTGTCTAAGCAAAAAGGGCATAGGGCGAACCTGTTCACATCCAATGAAAAGAAGTTGTAAAGTTGGACACGTCTTTGGACCAATCACAGTAATAGCATTTGATGGGGTAACGCATTAGGAAATTAGGGCTTAGGGTTTTACATTCATTGTTGAAAATCCTTATTTTGGGCTTATTTTCGCCTCGCAGAGTCTCTCTACATAAGAGCGGCATCTATGACGTATTCTTCAGTGGCCTCCAACCTCTCCACCACAAGAGACTGTTGATCACGCAAGAGCCCTACCTGATTACCGAAATTTCCCTCCAATGATGGTACCTCCGGACTTGGTACCCTAACCCATTTGAGACCGGCCAGGCCGTGAAGCGCAGGCTTCCCGAAGGAACGGTAAGATTTGGGTTGGCGCCGAGTTGAGCGGCTCGAGCCTACTTCTATACTCCTATCTCCACGCCACGGACTTCGGATAGTCAATATCATTCCTTGAGGAGAAAATAAGACCTTTTTTCAATAAGAAACAATCTTCGTTCTTTAGGAGTATTATTCTGTGCTCCAATTGATACCAGACATCTTGAGTGAAAGCCAAGAACTAAGTCGCGTAGCGCGGTTATAGAGTACGAAGTACTCCGTACCTTCGTGCAACGGCAATCTGCCAACGTCAACGCCTAGAAACGATTAAGATACACGGCCCACACTGAAACAAGCAAGTCGTTACCCATGCGTCTTACCATAAAGATGTCGCACTATCTAGCTGGGCCCAGGTTTTACCCACTCAGCAAGTACTTTGGTCACGGCCAATAATTTCTATGATTGAGGTGCTTTCACAAGCATCTGACTCGTATCCGTACCACTTTGGGATAATATGCTTGGGGCGACTGATTTTCCTTGAATAAAATCCGGGAATGCTCCCGGAAAAATACCAAGGCACATGGTAGCCTGGACTAAGGGTTACCATGTGTCTGGACTTAGCGGGTACACATATTGAGTATCTGGTATAGTTACGCACATGTCTTGTTTGTCTCGCCACTCCTAAGTCCTTACTTACTAAAAATGTTTCTATTCACACGATTTCCCCCCCACCCCATCCCGCAGGTGGTATATTTTGCCGCACCGTTCAGCAGATCAGCCGTCCTCCGGGCCCATGCAAGCTGTTTTATGCCCTCCTCTTCCAGGTCTTTCTCTCCGCCTTCCTAAATATATATAAACCCTGGTTAGCTTAGGCCCATTTCTGCTTCATGGGTCTAGAAAGATACAAGGCGGTAAGGATTGGGAGGAGCAGAGGCACGTATTTCTCCAAGCTGGTGGCTAATTGGACTTTCTCTAGATTATAGTCTGACCGCAGTATTTCCTCTGATGAAATGGCCTGGACGTGCCCAAGAGTGTGCTCAAGCCGGACCGGTGAGAAATGATGCCGCTCTGTGGTATGTAACAATTGAAAACTTAATATCATTCGCCTCACTTTTGTACCTGACATTCCGTTGTGGAGCATGGCATGAGCCCGGTGCTCAACCAGCTAAGGAAGGTATCAAGAATATCAGGACATTCTCAGGGGATATAGCATGAACAATGGTGAAAATATAAAAACGGACGTGCTTCTCCCAGTTCAAAGACCTGAGTTGATATTTCATAGAGCAGTCTTCTATTTGATTATTATTCGGGACTTGGAACGTTTGGAAAGTGTGACACTAAAATGATGGCTCAAACATTTATTCTTGCCCTTCTTGCGACTACAACAGCGGCCGCTCCATCTGCTCTTAACTCTCGAATCGTTGGTGGAACAGCAGCAAAGCTGGGAGAATTTCCCGAGACTCTTCTCCTCAGTTGGAGAAATTCACAAAGACAATGTGGTGCTGTACTGATTAGTGATAAAGTTGCGGTGACAGCTGGATATTGCCTTACAGAACGTGATGGTACCGCGGTAAGCCCTTATCTCTCAGAAGGACCGACCAACTTCGATACTCATTGAAAAGTAGCTTCCTGCAGAGTTTCTCCGGAGAGGCCAGCTGCGGGTCGGATCCTTAGTGAGTAATATAACAAACAATTCTATCACAGCGGAATTGCAGCCAACATGTCTGCTTCTTTAAATAGGAGGCCGGTTCTGGAGGTACGGTTTATGGATTCACGTCCGTCACGGTACATTCTGGTTATAATGTTTCGACAATTACGAACGACATTGGGCTTATTCACTTAAGCACATCTGTCCAGCAAAGCCGGAACGTTCGCAAAGCGAGGTTGCCCGCAAAGGGCTCAGATCCTAGGTCCGGCTCCACAGCAAGTATCTTAGGCTGGTTTGTGTTTCTCTTCTTTTGGCATTAACACCTGGCTGAGACCAATTTTTTCTCCGTAGGGGACAAACAGTTCATGGGGGACAAAGAGCGCCCGTTTTATTAAAAGTAGACGCTCCTATTGTCGATCGCGAGACCTGTCGTAGATTATCGAAACCACCCCCCGCCAATTTCCACGTTACGGAAAAAATGATATGCGCAGGTGCACGGAACAAATCTCCATGCAATGGCGATAGTGGCGGACCGATATTTGACGTAGCAACGAAAAATCTGATTGGGATTATATCAGCTGGACGGTATTGCGGCACAGAAAACAAGCCTTCAGTGTTCACCAGGATCAGCGCGTATCTTGATTGGATTGAACAAAACAGCAAGCCTAAGCCTAGAAGGTAGTAGAATAAATTGGGATGAGTATGTCAGCCGGAGGCCTGCCTAGGCGAGGCTCGGCACGGAGAGTAGAGCATTCTTTTTGTTTCTTTGTATGGTGTAGATTTGGAACATGTCTTCTTTTTGCCACATAAACATGTCAGAGCTTCACTCTGATTGACTCTTTTGCCCCACATAGGGCTAGTCGCTCACTTTATATAAAGCAGCCTAGAAATCTGAGATCAGATGAATCAGGCACTTCTCTCCAGCTTGTAGCTCATAGCATCACAGGGTAGAATGGCAAATTTTGTTTGTACAGAGAAATTTAGTCTGCATATATGATTTCTTAAGTGCTACTTAGAAGCTGCTGGTTTAAGCACTGTTCTTTGAGCCTAAATGAGAAAGGCCTTCTGCCTTGTTCTACAAGAACCCGTTTCTGATTCCAGAGCGATATATAGAGTTGGCCAGGGTGTGGTACGGCCTAGTGGTTAGGGTCGCCAGGGCCCGTGCGTCGGGTCTGGGGCCGCCGAACTCTGGGTCAGTGATTAGCCGTTTGGCGGCCCCGGCCCGAACCACCGGGGCGGATTTTTGTCATCCTTCAGCCGGTTGGTTCTTGCAACACATGTAAAATTTACGAGGTTGCTACTCGGCTGAGAAGTCAGCGGCGAAGCATCCATTGGCGTCTGGCGTAAGGGAAGTCGGAATTCTAGCTAGAACTAGAAAGCCTAGAAATATAACGAGACGCAAATGACCTTTTGTACTGGACAGCCTGGAACTCTAAAACTACGACTATTGCATCTATAGCTACCGAAGCTACGATCATGTGCGTATATTGATGAAGCAATTAGTTCAGCCCAGTGCAAATATGCTATCATGCCCGGGAGTCAGGGGAGGAGATTTAATCATGGGATTGAAGCTAGGGAGGACTAGCTGAGCTGGCTCTAGATAAAGCAGGCCACCTGTATCTCTTACTGAAACTAGCTTGACCGAGAAATAGCGAACATAGTATAGCCGCTATGAAGAAAGCAAATCGGAGGTGTGGAGATATACACTTAACAATGCAGAGTATATATAAAGATATCGTTAGCGTATCCCCACCTCTGTACCTATTCTTGTAATGGCCTTCGAGGGACCAAGAATATTTAACCGCTCCGCTCGCATGCTACCCTTAGAAAGCAACGCTAACCTCAACACGCGAAACATACGAAAATACTGACAATGATACAACCGTCATAGATCGCAATATATCTATGGCTCTAAAAGCTTTCATTCAAAATTTCTCCAATAGGTGAATATCAGAGTAACAGCCGAGTAGATCTCCAGAAAAGAGATTCCAGCAAAATATATTATACCGCCATATATATGGCTTGATATGTTCAAGGGGCATTTCCCATTCTGGGATCCAGTATAGACATAGTATACCGTGCCAAAGAAGGGTCGTAGCCCGGAAGAAAATAAAAGCGATAATAAATAGACAGAGATCAGAAAAAGAGCGTAGAAAGAACCCACGGTCGAAGTGGGAAAATGCAAGCGCACTGGCGATGCATTTGGCTGAGTTCGTCTGGATCGACTAGAAAAGAACGAAAAGAAATAGGAAACCAAAAAAACAAAAAAAAAAAAGGAAAACGAAAAAACAACAATGGACACTCCCTATCCGCAAAAGCTACGAGGCAGATGTCATTTCAAAGTCGTATCTGAGTTCTTCTTGGGATGATCTTCAATCATCATATTCCACAGCCCCTTTGCCATACCTGCTATCGTCACCTCGCCTTCTTGACTCCTGGCCACGTCTAACGACGCTGCAGCACGTTTCGACCTCGTAACAATCTCGGTGAGGTTGTACGGGTTGATGTCGACGGAATAGTTGTCCACCACCTCAGCCATGGGGCTTGGTCCATTGGCATCCAGTGGTGCACCACCAACACTGTAGATTTCGGGTTTCATAGGGAGAGTACCGCTCGTGTTTACCAGTTCATAATGTGTATAATAATCCGGGGGGGTTGGCATTCGGGGGAAACCGGGGGCCATGTTTGAGCCGGTTTCGGCGTTGTTGGTCGGCATAAAGACGAAATCAACGGGAGATGAGTCATTGACAGCTTTGTTAGCGCGGGAAGTGTTGAACTGTCTTCCTTTGTCGGAGCTAAGCGTTCATTCTATGTCAGCGATTTGCCCAATGGTCGAAGCCCAAAGAGACGACAATTCCTACCTTTGTCCGAAAGCAGGACCATCGATTCTCTTCATGGCGATGCTAAATGCCCTGGTCTGAAGGAAATCATGGTTCGCCAGGCGATCGACCAGCTACGGAGCACGATGGAGTTAGCCCGAGTTCCCTGTCGTGTGAGCGTTGCAGTGGGGACAAACCTCGGCTTTACTACCACCGGTCCGAATGTTTCTCTTCTCACACTCAGCTTTCAGGTCCGCGACGCTTCGTGAGCGGTATATCGACGTGACGTCGGGGCCAGACGCTGGCTGTGCAGAGTAGACGCCCGTCATATGGAGCGAGCGACGAAGCACCGACGACGGCGCTGGCGAATGCTGTTGGGACAGGATGCGCAGAGCACGTAACGATGTAGAGCGAGGAGCCGCCATGGTGTGCTGGATTGAGCTGCCCGTGGGTGTGCAGGGGCTGGGTAATGGGTCAAAGAGAGAGAAGAATGATACAGGAGCGAGAAACGAGGTCAATTGAGAGCGAAAGAGCGCGGCGGGCGAGATAGTTGGCGACAAATCAGCTGACTTGCCTAATCCGCAGCTGGTTGAGGAAGCTGTTGGGGGAGCGGACAGGGTACAAGCTACCACACGCAATCTGGCTGGGTCCAGGGGTACCCACTCCGCCGCCGCAAGTTGGCCAAAGCGCAGGCGCCAAGACAGGTTAGCCTCCGAGTGCGGACCGGCGAGAAGAGACGTCAGGCGAGCAAGAGGGATGCGCGAGGAACAGATGGAGAGAAGCAGAGCCAGTGACGGGCGAGGAGGGCGAATTTAAAGACTGCCGGGCGGGAGAGGGGAAGCGTCACTCACTAGGTATAGCCCACTACTAGCTCAGTGAGGGGAAGCGTGCCAGTCTTGGTGGTCTGACCGGGCTGCATTCCTGCGACGACTTCCCAGATTCGCGCCCGGCGGCCTCTTGGTGCTCCGCAGGCTTAGTTCGTTACATGCCTGCGCAGACGAATCCCTGACCGTCATGCGTTCGGCCTGTCGGAGTGGCTAGGATGCCGGGGGTTCGGCCGTTCCGCGTCCGCTATCCTAAAGTCCCTGAGTCGCTTTAGTGCTGCCTCGTGTCGAACGAAAAGAAATCACTCAGAAGGCTACAGTGGCTATCTCAATACTGATTCTTTGCGTTTGAGCAGAGGACTGTGGAATTAGCGTTGGAGGACCGAGGAGAAGCATTACGGCACTCACCGCTACTGCAGCCCCCGAACCACTCTCTACCCTCCTCGAGCTTAGTTCCAAGGCTAGTGACGCCTCACTCATTTAAATGTGGCTTCTTCGAATTCAAGAACCTTACCTGCACCACTAAGAATATGTCTAGTTGGATCACCTTTGCAGGTTTAGTGTTTAGTCGGCGGAACTTCATCCGTAGAGTATCTCCTCCTTCACTCGGCCATGACATTCATATTGGTGGATGGTACTCCGTACCAATGTAACGAATCCAAAAAAACTCTCTAAAAAACAAAAAACAAACATCATCCAATGTACCCATAGTATACTCCGTACATGTGCCCCTCTCCGGGGGGGGAAGTCTGTCTTCCCTTCCGCTCGTGACTGAATCAGACCGTATATCTACAGCCTGGCCTTTGGCGTCCATAATTTCGTCGCTGATAGACGTCGGGCGGGGCTTCTCGCGTACGGGTGGTTTACAGAGTCGGGTACTAAGTGGTCGATATCTCCAGTGTGGACCAGCTCAGGTCCGGCTTGGTCCAGAGACGTGATGCCGACAAGTCTCATAGCGCCTTCTAATTCGTCTTTCATAACTGTGTAAAGTTGTTAGTAAAGTAGCGGTATATAAAGAAGGTCAGCTGCTATAAGCGGACAACATACTGTCAAATAAATGCTCGACACCCTCCTGTCCATAGTTTGCCGCGAAGAGCACACTCCGGCCCAGACCCACAGCCGTGGCCCCAAGGCATATGCACTTCAGAATGTCCGTTCCACGGCGAATCCCGCTGTCAACGAAAATCTCCATCTTATCAAACACTGCCGGGCAACGCTTATGCAGCTCGAGAAGAGTGATGATCGGCGGAGGACTAGTATCGAGATTGCGGCCGCCATGGTTACTCAGCAGAATGCCATCCATGCCCGCCTCCATGGCCAGAATGGCATCGTCGGCGCTCATCACGCCCTTCAGCACCAGCGGGAGATGAGTGTGTTTGCGGGCCCAAACCAGATCCTCCCACGACAGACCCGGATCGATCGACGTCGCCATGATGCGACCTAGCCCACCGCCCTTTTTGTCATTTTTCGTGGTCGCATCGACCATGGCGACTCGTAGATTCTCGTCCGCGCGGACGCGCTCGTCGGCCTCGCGCTTGCCCGGCCACGCAGCGTCCACGGTGATAAAGATGGCCTTGATCCGCGGGTTCGCGGAGCATTCGCGCAGCAGGAGTTCGGACTTACTGCGGTCCCAGTTCACGTAGAGCTGGAAAAAGTAGTCCGCGCCGGGGCCGGCGGCGGTGATGTCCTTCATCGAGTACGACGCGTTGTTGGATATGGCCTGCACAACGTTCTTGGAGTCGCAGGCTCTGGCGACGCCCAGCTCGCCATCGGGATGGATCAGCTTGACCATGGCGGCCGGGCTGACGAACAGCGGCATGCTCGCGTCGCAGCCGAGGATCCTGGTGCGCGTGCTCACTTGCCGAACATTGCGCAGGACGCGGGGCCGCATAAAGATGCGGTTGAGGAATGACTTGTTGGCATCGCGAGTAATCAGGTCGTTGGAGGCGCTGGAGTAGAACGCCCAGGTCTTGCGGGCGACGGTCCTCGAGGCGACTTCTTCGAAGTCATGGGCGCTGATGAGCGTCGTGAGAGGCGGTTTCTGATCGCTCACGGCCACTGCAGGGTCCTGTTCCGGCGGTGTCTTCAGCCATTCGCTGTCGACCGTGGCCGGGTCCAGATCGCCTTTGAACTTGTCGCCGGCGAGGTTGTCTCGCAGAACGCTGGGCGCATGGATATCTGCATACGCTTTCGTTGCGTCTCGGCCAGCGAACTGCAGGATGACTGGGCGTCTTTGTTAGCCAAACAGCGTCTGCATAAGTTACGTGCTGCGGGCTCACACACTCGCAGCGCCGCCCGGATGCGCCGACAAGAACTCCGTCACGTCCCACACCTCGTTGGCGACGACAATCCAGCAGTCGTGGGACGAGTTGTGCGCAGCGACTTCTCCACACGGAATCAAACGGCCGCCTGGGCTTGACATCATTCACAAGAGGGGTATTAAAAGAAGGTCTGTTATGTCTGTTCACAGTTTATATATATACCAAGTAGGAGCTCCTCTCTAGAAATATCTGGCCAGCAACGACAGTCGAAGTAGGATGGCCTCTAAACATGAAACGAGCGATACTTAAACAACTGGCTTCTCACCGTGCTCCATCGCCAGCAACGAAAAAAAAAAGCCTCTTGTGGAGATCAAAATTTGGGGGAAAAGACGCCTATTATGAGAAACAGCCTTTCGGCTGACGCTTTTTAGGTTTTTCTCGCCCTGGGGAAAGACATGGGCGGCTGCCGTCTTCTCGAACCCAAGCTGTGCCCGCACGCCTCGACCTTCAGCTCTTGCCGTCCTGTCCGGTGACTTTACATACCCGGCGTTCTTTGGGGGCGTGGCTTTGCGGTGATCTTTTGGGAACCCCGCACGGCATGTTGATGATAGGTGAGGCGTGTGCCGGTCCCACGCCGTGGATCTCGCAGGCGTTCTTGGGATGTCTGCAGGGCCCAGATCTCCGATGCTGAAAGCAGTCTGCCCGTCTGGCGTATCTGGACCCTTAATTGATTTTTTCCACGCAGTAATGGCCGGATAAACCAAGGCTTCTCGCCTTGTCACCGCTTTTTGAGGGGGCGCGGCCCTGCATCTGCCTCACCGTCTAGAAAGTAACTACACTACGGAATACGGAAGACGGCTTTAAGTATATGCGGACTCCTCCGTTCCTGGGCGGAAGCTGGATGTATGGCGACAGGGCATCACACGATATGGACGGGCTTTGTCGGCAAGGCGGGCGAGCGAGAAGCCTGAAAAGCTGGGTTGTGTAACATGGGCGGCGGCGTCCAGGGGAATTGGAGTTCATGCACAAACTACCGTAGATGGAGTAGCATTAAGACTCATGCATTGTGAATGCATGAAAGACATGTGTGTTGCCAAAATAATGATGAGCCAGCAGAGGCTGCAGCTTCTGAGTCGTTGAGCGTCGGGCTGACCCTCGCTGGGTTGGGCTTTTCTGGCGAATTTCCGCAGCGGCGAGTGAGAGGAAAAACGGCCAATTGGAATGCCGGGACGTAAGGCTTTGGCAGCGTCTCTTATTGGCCAGCCAGAAATGCTTGGCGCATGACTAAGCAACATCTCCCACCCGCCGCCAAGACGACGACCGAAATTCGAAATATCGTCGCAAGAGACCGGCTGGCGGATGTGTCTGCAGGGGCCCGGAGCCGATGATACGACTGTCTGCTGCTCAAGGCCTTTGGCAGAGATTGTCGCCTGTGCAAAGTAATTCTGGCCTCCGTGGAGCGCTTCGAGGTATGCGGCTGGTGCTACTGGCTCCCCCCGCTTGTGCAGGGCGAAGACTTGCTTATCGTCAAAAGGCCAGACAACCTCTGCATTTCAGTATCATAGATGCCAGGCGCGTGTAAATAGACCATATAGTTGTCCTGAGAGGTACTTGAGTACCTTGGTGGGACGTTTCGCAATGGGAGAATCCGCTCAACAGATGCGATATGTCGACGTAGGTCTGCATGATCAAGCCGCCCTTAAATATCGTTTATTTCCGTTGTATGATTAATACTAATGTTGTTGCTAGATTGGAATAAATCTAGGTGACCCGGTTTTCAGGGGTGAATACCACGGCAGAAAAGTCCACGACGATGATTTACAGGATGTCATTGAGCGGGCAGTCAATGCCGGCTGCAAAAAGTTCATGGTGACAGGCTCGGATCTTCGTGAGTCGCAACATGCAATCCAGCTGGCAAAAGATCACCGTATGAAAACCCTGACCATGCTTTACCCTTAGAAAGGAGATGAGCTAATACTATTTAGCTGGCCTCTGCTATGCCACGGTCGGTGTGCATCCTTGCCAAGCAAAACTCTTCGATTCATACCCCGAAGGACCGGACAGCTATCTGGCAGCGATTAAAGCCCTGGCACTGGAGGCGAAAGATGCCGGTCATGCTGTTGCTTTTGGAGAGATTGGACTCGACTACGATCGCCTATTCCTCTCACCCAAGGACCAGCAACTGAAATACTTTGAAGCACAGCTAGACGTTGCTGTGGAAATTCAGCTACCGCTGTTTCTCCATTCTCGCGCCGCTAGCGAAGATTTCGAGCGGCTGGTGGCGTCGCGACTCGCCAAGCTGCCGAAAGGAGGGCTGGTGCATAGTTTTACGGGAACGGTAGAAGAAATGCAGCGGCTAGTTGCACTGGGGTTGAACATTGGCGTCAATGGGTGCAGTCTGAAAACGGAGGAGAACCTGGAGGTTGTGAAGGCGATGCCGCTGAATAGAATACAGATCGAAACGGATGGTCCTTGGGTATGATTATTGAAGCCCTTGAATCTACATGAGAACTTTGATGGCTGACATTGGGGAATAGTGTGAGATTCGACCGTCTCATGCGTCGTTTAAATATGTCCAAGACGCACCGGCGTTGCCGAAGGCGTTTAAGAAGGAGCGGTGGCAGAAAGGGAGCATGGTCAAAGGAAGGAACGAACCTGTGGCGATATCGCATGTGGCGCAGGTGATTGCCCGAGTCAAAGGGATTTCGGTTGAGGAAGTCTGTGAGGCGTAAGTACACCAAAACGACGTCCCTAGACGAAGGACTCCTTGCTGACGAACTATACAATTAGGGCGTGGAATAACTCCATCCGGATGTTTGGCTTGGGAGAAGAGCGGCTGTCCTAGCAGGAACCTTTCAATGGAATAGTGGTGCAAGTGCCGGCAGCAGCGTGCAGTTGATGCGGTTTCCCATGCACATAGAAAGCAATGTACTGCAATACATAGACTTCCCTGGTTGTTCACATAGGGCTGACGATCGTCGCGCGGCGTTAAGATAATCCGGGGAAACGCTAACCTTAAACGGCCGATCGGGCCGGGAGTCATTCCGCACAGCTTGGCACCAACCACACCGCCGGGCATTGCAGGTACTCCAGCAGGCACACTTGCTGCACAAGAGCTATCCTCTGCCAGCCCACGCTGTTCTGCTGGCTGCTGCCCTATCCCCTTGCTTGCTGGCAGGCTGTAATGCATGGTATCCCCACACCACCGCCCTTCACCATGGATCTCACGCGTGATATCTTGTTCTGCTTCTGCCATATTGGTGGTTAGTTGCCAGCTGTGCTGCTGAGTGCAATATCACCCTGGGAACTCTAAGCCTCTGCTATATCGCTGCTCCCCTTATCCTACCTGTTTCCCCGGGGATGCTCTCCTAAGCCAGGCCCAACTGCCAGCTTCGACCTCCCTCCCTCCCTTCTTTCCCCGCGCGCCTCGGCCTCGCCCCAGACTTCTCCCCCCCTCCCGCTGGCGCCCCCTTTCAGCTCCGCGGCCACCTCCTCTGATCTCTTGCACTCTCCATCGGCTCTTTAGCGAGTCTCGTGCCCATCGCCCGCATTTATTGTCCTCAGCTCGTGTAATACTGATCCTCGCCCTATTCTATTCCTATATTTACTTTCCATTTTTTTTCCACTCTATTCTTTATTAACTCTTTTAATACCACTCAACGCGATGGGCGACGGCTGTAAGTCTGCACCTGATCCTGAACTACCTGTCCTCTCACCCGACTATGATGGAGCTGGAAATTACGGTATGTCAACATCCCCATATTGTTCCCGTAAACACCCTTCTTGAACTGTGGTGAATCCAAATTCGACTTTGCACTGTCATTCACGCGACGCGATGTGCTGTGATCTCTTCTCATAACTGTCACAGGGAGCAATAAGAAAGAGGACAACTCAGTCGATCTAGAAAGTGGTCCTAGTCGTCCGCCGACTCCTCATGGCCCTGGTCTTCCTACAAACTTTGCTGAGGTCGTAAAGGGGATTTATCGAAGCAGCTACCCTCTACCAGATCACTTCGAATCCATCCAGAGTCTAAACCTGAAAACCATCATGTGAGTAGACCATATTTCCCTCCTACAAGGCGTCATTGCTTATTGGCTCCAGTACACTTGTCGATCAGGAGTACTCCCGACAGTTCAAGAAATTTGTCAAAGAAAACGGAATAAACACTCATGTAATTCCAATCTTGGCGAATAAAGACGCAAAAGTCTTTACTCCTCAGACCACGATTCTCGAAGTGCTCAAGATCCTTTTCAACCCTGACACTCACCCGGTCCTAGTCCACTGCAATAAAGGAAAGGTATTGTGTTTTTGAATTCGATGTCAGTTTGAGAGATCTTCTCTAATTCCTTTCCCAGCACCGAACCGGCTGTGTGATTGCTTGTTTTAGAAGAGCTCAAGGATGGTCTACTGCGGCAGCTGTGGCAGAATATGTTAGATATTCAACGCCCAAGACCCGTCTGCTAGACCGCAAATACATCGAGAGCTTCGAAGCCAACATCCTAGGTGAATTCGTGGGGCACCATGGAGTTCAGTATTGGGGTCGAGAGAAAAAAGCTACCCAAAAGCAATTGTGCAACGCAGTCGACGGCGATCGAAATTTTCTTGATGAAGGTGAGAAAACCCCAACTCCGAAATCTATTCTCCAGGAGCCGCCGATCTACCTTACGAATTGATTGCATTCACGCCCGGCCATGATGAGCATTCTTCAATATTCGGAGTTATCCCATTCAGACCTGGCTATGCTTTGAGAAGGCGTTTAAATTCAGGTTGGCCCTTTTCGGCGAATAGACTGTGTGTGGCAATGGGTCGCGGGTCTGCAGAGTGAATGGAACTTGCTTTCCAGGGGTGGTTCTTTGTCTTTTTAATTCTCGAAACGGAGTCAAATCGTGGAGGAGAAACGGGCGTTGGTGTTTCCACATCCATCCCCCTTGTCATGTTACGTTTCGTAATACGAGACGCCTGTCGATAATAATACCTAGACGACGGGCAGTTTAAACCATTCTTGACAAGTTACTCCCAGCTCGAATTGATGCCTGATGGGCATTGATTACCGTTTTTAATCATCTTCGGATGGGCGGTTCTTCTGGAGCTGCTAGGCCTGGACCAGTAGCAAGGGTATTAATGAGACTCACACGAGCTACAACGTGCAAAATGAGTATTGCTGTCATATGATAAGACACAATGCGAATTATCATGTTTTATACAGATTACTCTCGACTCTATGCTCATATCTCTTTTATTATGGTCTGGTCTAACCGAGAAACTAGGTCTAGACTCTATTCGAAAGGTGGTATTTAACGAGTGGCTCTAAAAGCCACAGGTGGTGGGAAAAAATGCCAGCATGATAGTCCGTAAATGGGAGAGCAAGGGATTATGCAAGATATTAGGTGAATAGATAAGCCGAAAGAAAGACACTTTTAAAGCTCAAAATGATTTCACCAAAGAAATCGGCCGAAATTCAAAGAAATGCTGTCTACCAGATCCAAAATCACGGTTTACCCAACGTCATTACGCCTTCAGGGCCAGGCATTAGTTACTCAACCCCCTCCTCAACTCTTGCTTCTGGGTCGCCGACTGTTTTGTGTCTCCGAAGTAAGTGAGAAATATACTGAGAGAGCCGTTCCGGTTTCTCTTTGTTTGTATTTGAAAGAGCAAGTGCACCATTGGCCAAGATGGCCTCGATGGAAAATCTTTTATTGTCCACAGTATTAGTAGGTGGCGGTGTGCCGCCTATTATGCTGTTGTTGTTGGTGGTGGTGGTGGTGGATGTTGGTTGATCACTAGCCTTATTGACCGGGGATTCCACCGTTGATGGATTGTCCGAGTGCCGGGGCCATATTATGACGCCTGGCAACACGTTGGTCATAATAGTGTTTATTTTTTCAAAGTAGATAGCAAGAAGCATCAAGGGGATAGTGATGGCAATTGATATACAAACTATCAAATTTGTTAGCTTTTTTCAAGATGAAAGCTGGCTGAGAACAAACTTGCATATCATTGGAAATATCCACGATGAATGATAGAAGAGATTTCCGTGGCCATCATGTGGAAAGGCTGATGTGTTCAGGGCAAACAGTGATGTGAGAAAGGACATTGGGGTCTTAGTAGCAATGTTAGATATAGCTTGTTAAATAGTATGAATGAAGAATGAGCACATACAAAGACAATTGTCACTATTGTAAACACCATAAGGGTTTTCCCTTGCTTTATTGACTGTTCACTTTGCTTCATAGATTGTTCACTTTGCTTCATAGCCTGTTCACTTTGCTCACTCGCCTCCATTGCTTCTGTGATGCCAATACTACTTTGCTCAAGGCTGAGAATATCAAGGACCTAAAAAATCATTAGTAGGTGTTAGCCTCAAAAAGTTCTTATGTACTCACAGATTTTTTGATGTTATCTGTCATTCCACACATTCTGTCAAGCTCTCGAAGAATATAATCAGGGCCATCTGTGTCGCTAGCCTTCAAAAAGCCTTTCGAGAGTAGACCATCCCATGCCAATTTTTGCTGAACTACCAGGGCTCGAAAAATGGTTAATTCATTACGAATACCCCTCACATCATGTAGAAGGCATGCTGCTGTACAGATTGCATCCCAATCTGAGACTTCTTGTTCATATCTTGGGCCTGTACCCTTGTTATCAATATGTTCATTTTTATTGCTAGTTTGGGGCCCGGAGCTGAACCCTTTGCTACCAACACATTCACTTTTTTTTTTTTCTTTCTGGGTGGTATTCTGGTCTTTTTCGCTTTTACCTCTTGTCGATGGCTTTAGTCCACTGGCCTTGTTCTTGCGAGCCTTCGCATCATTTAATTTATTTTCCATCTTGTTCTTAAATACATTTACTAGGTTATGTTCTTCCTTGCCCTACGTCGGTTAGAATTAGATGACATCAAAAGCTAACACCAGATATGTTTTGAAAGTACCAAGAGATCAACAAGAATAGAATCAGCATGGCTCCTCTCTGATATTTATTTTCTAGCAGTGTGGCTTTTTTATTAAAACACCCTGCTCGCCCGCTCCTCACCCTGCTCACCCACTACTCACCCGCTCCTCACCCATAAAGCAGCGGGGATTTGGGGCCAGTATGTCCCACGCAGATACAGAGTGGCTTAAGTACGGCTGAGCGGACGGGAAGCCCTGTATTCCACTTCCTGTGGTCGTATGTGCTATATCACTACTGAGTCTAGATGTTGTTCTTGACTATTGGTTAATGGGTGTTCAGCGTTGTTTTAGGGCGGTCGTTGGGCAGGGGACGAAGGCCGCAAAAAGAGTTGGTTCTGAAAGGCGTATGCTTATACTCTGTAGAGCCTGTGTTTACTTTTTCTTCAACATATTCTGTTCGTGCATTCAAGGAGAAAAGTGGCTTAATTAATTAGTATAAAAACATCATTTATAACAGGAAATCCAAGTGGGCTAGAAGAGCATCTCTTCGTTTGCAGCACCGGCGCCCGGAACATTGTCTATATTATCAACACCACTATATATATCTAGTATCATGTCACCAAGGTCCGTGTCATTATTTTCATTTTCGTCGTCATCTAAAATAGGATCGGAGTCGACC
The DNA here is from genome assembly GCF_022830035.1 of Ophidiomyces ophidiicola. Classification (NCBI taxonomy): domain Eukaryota; kingdom Fungi; phylum Ascomycota; class Eurotiomycetes; order Onygenales; family Onygenaceae; genus Ophidiomyces; species Ophidiomyces ophidiicola. The sequence continues at coordinate 27,055 of NW_026054672.1, forward strand.
GATAGCTCCGAAATCATTGGTGAAGATGAAATTTTGGGCAAGCCATCTAACATTGGCGCCTCTATTCTATTATGGTCTAAATCTGAGCAGAATACATCATCCTGGTCATATTTTTCCTCGTCAAGCATGGGCGACGAACATAGAGTGGGTGAAGTGGGGGAAAACTTGTTGTTTTTGGCCCCTATCATTTCTTCTACCAATTTGCTTTCAAGCTCATCGAGCTCGTCTGCAAGGAAATCTTCACTGTCTGTACTGCAGTCGAAATCATCGTGTTCACCCATGTTGAGAATTGGGCAGTACGGCGCAGAAATGATGCCTTTTGTTTCAGACGGCAAAATAGCAGGCGTGGACTGTTTCTGAGAAGAAGTTGATAAGCTGCTATGAAGCTTTAATGGGCTGAGCTTTCGCATTGGAAAAGGTGATAATAGCTTTCGTTGCATCTTTGTCCACAACAGGTATTTGATGACTTTCCTTGTATTCGAGACTTTGTCAGACAGGTTATTTTCTTCGGCCCGCGGGGTCTCCTGGTGATTTTTCTCAAGTTCTGCAAATCTTGACTTGAGAGCCAAGGACGAAGTAGTTGAAAGAAGCGAGTGTATTCCCTTGGCAATTATAGGGATCAGAGCTGCTCGTTGGGATATACCCTATTGCGGTTTAGCTGAGGGCATCCAAACGGGTAGATAGACAATTTAACTTGCATGATCATAATCACTATTGAAGAGGGTTGAGGCGAGATTTTGGACGAGTGGTATATCATTCTTCTCCTCACTATCAAGATGCCTCTCTAGTCGAAATGGCTGGTGGCAGAGTAAAGTCCGGAGCCCATAGTCGAGCAAAGTTACATAAGTATCGGCAATTTCTACCCTCGGACGTTCATTAGATGGCTGCTCGTCATCCGGTCCGGTTATTTGGGAATCCTTTGAACTAAAACTTGACTTAAATTCTTGGCTAGAGAACGGGGAGTCATCGTCAAGTGAGACCCAATCCGCATCTAGACCAGAGAGTGCGCCGCCAGCAGACATGGACTCAAAGAACAGCTTATTACTGATACACGAAGGATCGATAGAGTGAAGCGAGTGTTGAAGCCCCCTTGCTGGAGGTTTTATGGCATTCACGTTTGCCATGGAAAAGTTGAAGCAAGCTTCAATTTCGCGCACGGTGACGACCTGCACCCCAGCAGGAGGCAGAACATGGGTATAGGCTGCTGATAAGAAGGGGTTCGCATTCCGCTTACCATAGCTCTCTACGTAAGAGAGTTGATTGTAATTCTGCTGTAGAGGGATAGAAATGCAAACTCGCTGAAGATTTGTACCATCAGAAACGACCGTACACCCTTCCAGCAATACGGACAAGCAAAGATCGGACCACAGCTACAATAGGTTAGTATGGAGAGATATGAACCTTCGGCAAAAGCTAGACCTTGCCTTTGCTGAACACAACAAATGGCTGATGGTATTTAAGATGTGTAGAGCAAACAGCGCATCCTCAGAACAGTCCTGGATCTGGATATCAAGCTTAAACAATAGTGCCGAACTCAAGCGAAGCCATATATCGTCGACATTTAGTACGCCTAAACTTGGCTGCTGGGGTGCCAGAGCAGAGTTCGGAGGGCAAGAAATCCGAGCAGAACCGGATACCTCGAGTCGAAGAGGGTTGTTATCATGAGTCTGAATATCAGAGTACACTTGGATGCAGTTTGAAGCCATGACTTGCACGTCATAATAAATTTCAGCTACCTGGACAGCGACGATAGAGCTGATGAACAGCAGCGAACAATAGTTAGTTAGTTGATCGCGAAGATCGTCAGACGTTAGATTGCCTATTCTGGAAAACAAGTTCATTGTATGCCAACATTGCACACAATGCCTTTCTTCTTCATTATCACCAGCATCAAAGGCAACTCAGCTTTTCTGGGACGTGCGCTTTCGAGCTAGTTTGTCGCCTGTACTTCTCCTTATGGCTTGAAAAGGAGGTAAATTGCTGGAATCTTGCTTGCGTGCAAGCTTTCGGATCACGTGGGAGTCTCGGCCAAGCCACAGGAGACTTTCGAATTGCAGCAATGACACGAAGATGCTCCCAGGGGGACCTGATCCGGCATGTCTACGCGGTTCTCTCAGTGCGAGGATGAACGATACATGTAGCTATGCCCAAAGGCACCGACAGATTCGATGTCCGCAAGACTGAGACGCCCCGGCATGGCGAGGAAGAAGCGCATCTGCTTTCTCACTTCGTCGACGATGACGAGCTGAATGACCAACCTCAACCTTCACGACCCATATCAAGCTCCAACTCTCCCTCCCGATGCCCTTCTGCACTCGCTCTTCCGATTTTGAACAATGGCCAGCCCCGCAACCCCCGTACGCCTAACCGCGTTCGATTCGACCTTGGAGACGGTGCAGAGGAAACTCCTGGACGTGATTCTTCCTCACATGCCCGAGATCAATCATGGCTCAACGAAGAAGACTATTTGGACGATGATACTGGCCGGTCGAGACGAAGTAGTACGGGGCAGTTGGCTCCGCTGCTTACAGATATCGAGGCACCTAGTGTGACTCTTGCAACCTCCGACTTGCCCATATTTCCTGAAGAACACCTGGAGAGTGCGAGACCGAAAAGCAATCTTCGAAATGCATTTATGAATATGGCGAATAGTATAATAGGAGCGGGAATCATTGGACAGCCGTATGCTTTCCGTCAGGCCGGGATGTTAACCGGTCTTTTACTTCTACTGTCCTTAACGGTCACTGTTGACTGGACTATTCGCTTGATCGTTGTTAATTCGAAACTAAGCGGGGCCGATTCCTTCCAAGCAACTGTTGAATTTTGTTTTGGCAGACCTGGGTTAATAGCAATATCGATAGCACAATGGGCGTTTGCATTTGGTGGGATGATTGCATTCTGTATCATTGTCGGCGACACCATACCGCCAGTCTTGTCAGCTCTCTTCCCTTCATTGAACGAGTTGCCGGTTTTATGGCTACTCACCAATCGACGTGCGGTTATTATCCTATTCGTTCTTGGAATATCATATCCTTTATCATTGTATAGAGACATTGCAAAGGTATGGGCCTTCCCCCCCGTTCAAATGGTTTGTGCTAAGATCCTTAGCTTGCGAAAGCTTCGACCTTCGCCCTAATAAGCATGCTTGTGATTGTGTTTGCCGTCATCACACAAGGTCCAAGAGTCCCATCAGACCTTAAAGGTGAAATCCAAGGCTCACTTCTGATCAACTCTGGGTTTTTCCAGGCTGTTGGAGTTATATCTTTTGGTGAGATTAACATACCTATCTTAAGCCTTCATTATACTAATTGGATATCGTAGCTTTTGTCTGCCGTATGTACACAGTAGTATTGCTATCTATTACGTCTTTACTCACCTTCTACCAGATCATAACAGCCTCCTGATATACGGATCTCTAAAGAAGCCTACTCTGGATCGATTTGCCCTTGTAACTCATTATTCCACTGGCATTTCGATGGTCATGTGCGTGATCATGGCATCCGCAGGCTATCTTACTTTTGGTGATAGGACAAAGGGCAACGTTTTGAATAACTTTCCAGCCGACAATGTATTAGTAAATATTGCACGACTGTATGCCTCTTTTCCTATCGCACTGTTTTTATTTGCTAATGGCATATGACTATAGCTGCTTTGGTCTTAATATGTTGGCAACACTCCCTCTCGAGGCATTCGTTTGCCGATCTGTCATGACTACTTTTTACTTTCCAGACGAGCCTTACGACTTAAGCCGCCATCTCATCTTTACGACCTCACTGGTTGTCACGTCTGTTGTGATGGCTTTGATCACTTGTGACCTCGGCTCTGTCCTCGAACTTATCGGAGCAACAAGTGCATGCGTTCTAGCGTACATACTTCCACCACTTTGTTTCATCAAATTAAGCGGGCAGAGCTGGAAATCCAAAATTCCGGCAGTTTTATGCATTATCTTTGGCTCTTTGGTCATGTCCATCAGTGTCTTGCAGGCGTCGATTAAAATGATTAAACGTAAGTTTCTGCTCTTTTAGCGTGCTCGCTTGAGCGACATGTTTCTGTGCTCAAGGATGCTGACCTGCTCTTTACCACCAATAGATGAAGGCGGCCCAATGACATGTTCAAATTAAACCGCCCCAACCCATTTGTGCATACCCTCTTCTTCTCCAGCATGTCTTAGATATTATATAGATGTATTTATTTTTCCCATTACTCCAGCCCAGGCCTAGACATACTCGGAGAGTTAGCTCATAACCGCGCATGAATTCTCCCCGTGAATCCTTTCTCTCACAAGTCCAACCTTGTGCGCCCCGGCATTAAGCTTGAAGAATATGGTTTTGATTCTATATTCTTAACATCTTTTCCCAGCTATTCTTGACATTTGAAGGTGAAACACATATGCGTCCTAGGTGAAGACCTCTTGACTGTTCATCTTTGATATAAATTTGACTCTACTTGAGCGGAGTCAAAACCTAGAAATATCGTATATGCCTGCATATACGTGCCACATTATGTAAAAAAAAAAATTTTGACAGTCGATATCCTAGGGATGCTGTTCATCTTTTGGTCCCGGTAAGCCGCAGATCCAAAGTGGAAAGGGAACCTGCATCGAGCAATGGCTTTGTTTCGACTTTTCCCTCTTAAACCCCTTCACACCCTGTGATTGTGAAGCTGCAAGCAACAACGTGATGGGGCTGGTGGGTGATTCCACTAGCACTCACCGAAAGTGGTTGCTTGGTTAACTATGTGTATTTTGATATTCTCACTTCTCTTAACTGTTTTAGGCCGTCACGTTCTCCATCAACAGCAACCTTCAACTGAATTAGCCTCTTTCTTTTTCTCTTTCTTCCCCTTTCTCAACCACCATTCGAAGCCCGCTTTCTAATCAGTCTTTATCTTTCTGAATTGATCTCTCTCTTCCCTTTACCAGACCTTTTTCTTTAGACCTAGACCTTTGAGCATCAAACTTTTCCAACTCCACCAAGCCATCGCTACGAATCTCCCGCAAAACTCCCTACCCAAAAGGTACTGAGCAATATTATAAGAAGCTTCTGCAAGTGTCTTGACCTTTCAATTTGATATTATTTTGAGGGTTGCCCTCCATCCAAATAAGATCCCCTCTCTTACCCTTTGCTAGTCACTCTCTGGCACTCCTTGTTACAAGTGCGTTCTTAACAAATGTGCTAATTCTACCTCTTACTGCGTAACTGATACATCTGACAGAGATTTTGTCTGCTTCTCGTTTCAGTTCTTAACCAATTTTGAGTTGCCTTTGGCTTTTACATTTTCCCTCTCAGTTCTACTGTCAGTTCATTTCCTTAGACGCGTTTCAATCTGTGCAGACCCTCTTATGTTTCTCTCATTTTCACCTCATCTGAATATGTTTGGTCTGTAATCCTCCCCTGAGCCTTTTGGTTTTGGTTCTTATTGGTTTTTGCCCTAAACTTCCATTCTCTCTCATCTCAAAGGTTTTTTGTTTATTTTGTTAATCAAACATACTCTAATAAAAGGCGCCGTAGCCAAAATACTTGATCGCCATTCCACTCGAAGATGGCGGAAAATCATTCCACACACCGTCTTTCTCGTCTCCAGGTTCTCCAAATGGTATGTGTCTGTATTCCTATATTTCAAATTGATACAATGTTGATATACGTCCTTCATAGGAGGACCTCGGCCTTGCAAGACGGGATTATATCTCAACGAGAGAGGCAGGTCGAAAACCCATTGTTTCTCTGGACCATTTGGAAGCATGTAGGGCCTCGAATAAAGAGGGAACGCAATCCCATCGGCTTGCCATAGAGAACAAGGATAAACTGAAGGCTTGGAAAGGTAACTAGACTATATTGCCAGATATAAATTTTCGACTAATCGTCTATCACAGAAGCCTGGAAAACTTTAGGAGATGCAACAGAAGGAGAAGACTTGGCTCCAATACTTGAAGGCCAAAGCCACCGCTACAACTTGATCGAATCGATTAAGGCAAACGGTGGGCAGAAATATGACGAAGAAATAGACACATCTGTGCATCCACGCGGCAGGCGCGCCCTGGGAGCTCCTGGTAGTCGTGCCCGAGGTGGCGGCGTTATTGGCACTCGTGGGCGCCAATCAGCCTCGTACGTGGATACTATCTAAGAAGGAGCCTTCTCTCTACTAACACCAGGCTGCTTCATGATCAGGACCACTGACCGGGGTAAAATTGCACCTAGTGCCTCTAGACGTCCATTGGATCCTGCGAAAAATATCAATAATCCACAATCTCCTCCGAGGCGTGGATCAAAACGCGGCGCTCAGATACATAGGCCCCCTCGGCCGGTGACGATGAGACCTCGAGTGCCTATCGTGTCACCTTTGTAAGTAATGGCCGTTTTCTTTTGTTTCCTAGCAACACTGACATCCGAAAAAGAAGCATGAGAAAGCAAAATATAATTTTAGCAGACTCCACTTCTTTTATGGCTGCCGTTTCGAATCTTCAGACTGTGCGCACTGCTTTAAAGCCACTCATTACCCCTGAGAAGCATGCAGACACTTCAGTTAATACAAGACTGGAAGAAATCATAGATAATAACAATGCTAACCACAGCGTTAGCCCTATTGAAGTCGCTGCAAACGAGTTGGAAGCAGAATTTGTTGATGCCGTGGAGATCCCAACGACACCAGGAAAAACGGCGATTCCGCCGCCTCAAAATACAACACCAGAGCCCCAAACTTTGGTTCCACTTGAAGTATTTGGGAGTCCTTCTGCTGAAGTTGAGAGCCAGACTAACTCTCGACAACGAAAGGTTGATAATGGTTTTAGCAGCAGCCTTCCACAACCGAACCTCTACCTACGTCGCAATTTTCGGCCTGCATCAGCCAAACAGGCAGAGCAATGCAGCGAATCGACGGTTACCTCAAGCCCGCTTTCTTTAGAATCCAAGAACACGAAAGTTGTCAGCGTCAATACATTACGTGCGTCTAGTCTTTCTCCTGATAGCAGAGCTTTGAGCGAATCAGAGACATTCACTAGTCCGGAGACTTTCGCAGATGTAGCTGAGGTAAATGTGGCGGGTGAAATGTCGAAGATGCAGCAGGAGTTGGAGGAGTTGAAGGATATGCTCTCGGGAACAGTGGCACTTGCACCCTCGATCGTCAGGGTCTTAGAGAGTCGTAAGAAGGACCTCGAAGAGACGATTTTTTTAAAGTCAACTCGCCCCTGCGCACCAGCAGATACTCCTCAATCTAAGAAAAATGTTGAACATGCCAGCAGCGGGTTTGATAAGTCTATTTCTATTTTGGCACCAAAAGATGACCCTGCACAGATGGGCCTGGCCATCAAGTCTCACCCAGAAGACATAACTTCTGCAATTCAATCAAAAATTCCTTACCAGCATGACGATCTTAATGGCAATGAACCCGAGCCGAGCCTGTCTGGAGAATTCCGGAAACCACCCGTTCCCAATGACGGGGGCAATATCATTGGTAACCATCTCCTCCCCGGCCGAACTCGCTTGTTCGAGCCCATGTCTCCTCCCTTAATCTCTGAAAGGCCAAATAAGGGGAAGGCTGTGGTTAAAGATGAAAAGGCCAAGGTGAACAATTCCTCTAAATTAGCGAGTTCAAACCCTCCCGGTTCAACAGCCGTGGCAGCTCGCACGACTGAACCAGCTCCACCCCCGCAATATGGCTCTCAACTGCAGATGCGCGAGACACCTTTTATTCCCCAGACCGCAGCTGCCATGCAGTATGGTGGCCAGTCTTCTCAAACTAGTCCTTCTCGCTCCTCTAGGCAACATGTCCCCGCTCGCGTTCCTGAGCCCGCGCCGCCTCGCATTAGAGGCCGCGGTGCTCATCGTGAACAATGCACCGATTCCTCCAATGAAGGTCGTTTAACACCACCATATCACCCAACTCGAGTTCCCACTCCGATGCCTTCTTCTCATTCCCGTTTGTCCCAGTCGGAAATTAACATAAAGAAACCTGAACCTGTGCAAGCTCAGCTACCTCCTGGCCCACGAAGTAATATCTCAGCGCCAAGTTGCACTGATAATGGAAGCCGCCCACAGACAGAAAGAAAGAAAAAGCAGCCAGAAGGCCTTGGGGCTTCGCGATGGGCATCAGAAGACGACAAACAAGAGCCCAAGAAAGCAGCCTCTTCTGGTCTGGCGGCGTCTAGATGGGCGCACTAACTTACACATGGCGTTGGATCGAGCGTGTTGCGCTTCGGTAGGGTTTTTTCAATTCGAAACTCATAAAGAGCATTCGTCCAGGTCGGTTTTCGAACTCTTTAAGGCGCTGATTACCAATTTTTCTTGTTTCTACTTGCTTTGAAATTTACACTTCCCTATTATGCCTGTTTACTTAATAACTAATTATCTCTTGGAGACGGCAATGGCATACCCCTCAGGTACCCTACAGACAAGGAACTCAACTTCCCTTTTATTGCCTCATATGCCTTGATATCGCTGGCCAAAAAGTTACCCAGCGCATAATCCGTTTATCCAAGCATAGTTTTCTCAAATACAAGTCTCGTGCTTAGGTCTTGTTTGCCTAGCTTCTTCTAATATCAAAATATGATTTACAATTTCGTTAGAATTTCACCCTTCATAGCTTCCTCAACGCCATAACCCTTACCTTTCCAGTAAAACATGCAGCTACACATATTTACATGCATAAAATACAAGCAAGGTACCGAATAATCCCCAGAGCACAAACGGTCTCCCAGGTCGTAGTAGAAAAACAGGAGATGTACTGTCATGGTGAATGTCGCTAAGAATAAGCTTATAAAGTGCGCATTTGGCGCAGAAAATAAATAATAGTCGGAAATTCAGTTGCTTCTCACACCCTGTCGTTGCTGGTTTTCCCCGGTAGGAACGGAAGCGGAACCGACCTTAGGCTTCTTTGTAGCATCGGCATTTTCAGGAGCGGGGGATATATTCGTCATGTCCGACAGGGGCGGCCTTTTGCCATTCATATTATGGTGTACGTTGGTATTTGGGTTTGAAGGTGCCGGGGGGTTGTTTGGGGCAACTGTCATGCTTCTCCGGGTGGGCGGTCGATACGAGGTTGTTAAAGGAGGCCTAGCAGGAGTTGGATAATTACTAGGTGCTGGCCTTTTGTTTGCCTCGGGATTTGGCCTAAGGGGTGTAGTTTGACTGCCGGAAGGAGCATTGTTAATGCTTGTTTTGTGAAGTACCTGGCTGGAGGATGGCGGTATGTTTTGGAACGTTTTTCGAGTAACTGGTGCCGATTTGGCGTGATCGACACTATGAGTCTTTCGAATCGATGGGCTGTCAAACTTGGGATCAAAAGTGGGCGCTCCCTTTCCTGGGTCGACTTTGTAGGCAGCATGCGCAGAATACCAAACCCCGGGCTCTACGACAGAGTTCTCTTGGTTATCTGCATCTAGAGACGATGACTTCGACGGAGATGCATTTCCTCTGCTGTCGGTGCCCGGCTCGATGGCTGCCTTCATTTGATCACAGGGTAAAGGAGGAGGGAAATCTTGGCTTCCTTGCATAGGCCTGGCTGGTACAATTTGTGACCGCGTTACTGCTTGAGGCTTGGGGGTCGTATACTGATTTTGGGGAGGCCTTGTTATACGATCCGCAGGGACTGGGAGAGCTGGTTTTGATTGAGAAAATGGGGGGTTTGCTGTATAAGGCTGCTGGGGAGGTTTTGATGGCGTGACCATATGACTCGGAATCGCGTGTGGCGGCCCTCCGGCAGCATAGCCTTGTCTTTGCACGTCGGATGACTGGCGTTTGTTGTTTTGGATTTGAGCAGCGGGTTCTTCCTCCAAAACTACTTCATCGGGGTGAGTAAGATCGTGTTCTCCGAAATCTGCTTCGTCGAACGCATCGCCTAGACTATCTTTAGAAATATTTATGTGGTTTGTGAGAAGCAACTCACTTCCGAAATCATTATAAAGGTCCATAGAGAGGGGTTCATTGGGTGGTTTTTTGGAGATATTGGGTACGTTTGATTGAAACGGGATATTAGGGACAGGTTCGGCCTTGGGAACAAGCGGGGCAACAACGGGTTCTTGTTTGATAGGTACAAAATCCCCATGACGGTGTAATTCTTGGATATCCCATTTGGCCTGATACCTTCATTAGCAAAAGTTGAGCGCCACACAAGTCCAATGGTCATGTCATACCGGAATAGCTTTGACTTTGGTGACCTTTGCCAGGTAGTCTTTATCATATATGCAATTCCCCAGAACGTTACCAAAATTACGTAAAGCTCTTTTCAAAGCATCTGTAGTTCCTTCTTTCTTAGCTTTCTCAAATGCAGCAGCCTTTCCTTTCGCATTTTCGATGTGACCATATCCGATGTCCTATTGTCATAGGAACAAACGTCAGCACTTGATGTACCAGAGCCGTAAGTCAAACCAACTTCATGATATGCTCCATTCTTCAGTGTCACTCTCATGACAACTGACAATCCTAAGGACACTTTGCCCGTGTTCGGATTTTCATCGACCTAACAAGAATCCCTTAAATCAGCATATTTCCCATCCCATCTATAGAGGTTTCCCGCGTAATTTCAACTCACAAAATCGATCGAAACATTCTGAATCGAACTTGACCAGCCGCTAAACCCGAAGACCTCATTTGCTAGATTAATGCATTTATCTGCTGCTAAGTAGTGTACCTTTTGTCCACCAGGACCCGCCCGTGAGGATATATATTCGGGGCCTAATTGCTTGTCAAGGCGGCTCTGTAGCGATGCAATCTCCTGTGCGGTATACACGTTCATGCGTTGAGGGGTATTTTCAAATGGGTTGGAAGCACTTATATTCGCCGAATAGGACTTGTGTTGGTCCCCTGGCCTAATATCGATGCAAGATCAAGGTCCTTAGTGGGATAGCGTTGCATAGGGAACAGTCATTCAAACTTACGCTGGCATTGCGAAAAGGCTTAGCAGAACATGTGGACGCGTAATACCATCTAGATATCAGAAAACAACTCGGCACAGAGAATTAGATGCCAGTGGCGTCACTGGACTTGAAGATCGAATTAGTCTTTTGATATCTCCGAATCGGGCAACCAAGACGCGTCCAACGCGTTGAAGAATCGCGACACGTGACTGTCACCTTGGCTTTCTATTTATAGTTAAGCGGCATCGAGCTGTTCCATGAAATCAAATCTAATCTGTACTACGACAAATTATTGTCAATTCTGCGCTGATTCAACTTATTCTCACCCTATCAACTCCATTCTACAGGTGTAGTTATCCATGGTGACACCCCCGTCTTCGCCAACAAATGCAAAAATGGCTCAACCAACGCGCTCTAATTTACAATTAAGCTGGCACTGGGGACCAAACCAAGCTCCTTCAACGTTTCTCCAAAGTATCCACTATCAAAAATTTTTTTAGGGAAAGTTTGAGTGAAGCTCTGGACGTTCAGGCCATTCTCCTGATTGAGGTAGGTGGCTACTTCAAAGAGCGTTGTCTCAACAGGGAAGGCCTTCATCACATTTCCAGATGCTGTCTGAAGTCGCAATCTAGTTTCTGTGTATGACGATGCGGCTTTGGGAGCAGCTGGGGCGGCGGCCGGAATAGGAACTGAAGCCGCCGTAGACCGACCTTCTCGCTCCGCCTTTTCCTTTTCTGCTTTGGCTTTTCTTTCCGCCTTGTCTGCCTCTATTTTAGCTCTGATTCTTGCTTTGGCATCTATTTCCTCCTGTTTCTCGCGACGCTTTTTGGCTGCTTCCTTTAGTTGTTCCTTTTTCTGTAACTCCTCTTTAATGTCCTGAGACTCCTTCGTGTTTTTCCGCCGTATTTCCTGTAAATATATGGAATTAGACCCAAAACTTCAGGCACAAATCATTATTCAATTAATTTCAAACCTCGTTTCTTTTTTTATCGGCTTTGTCCTGCTCGGATACCTTCGCACGCTTTTCAGCCAGTCGCTCTCGAAGTTCCGTGAGCTTCGCAGCCTTCTCTGCTTCCGTCAAGGGGGCAAGTTCCTCCGTGGACTCCGAGAAATCAACATGCTCTGTTTTTGAGGCGTGATATTCGGCCTGCGCTTGGCTACGGAATCTTTTACCGCAATCGTTACAAACCAAGCTCCTCGCTTCCTCGCCCGGCTTTAGAGGTTCCCCTCCATCATCTTGGTCTTGGGCGACTGCCGACTGTATTTCTTCGAGCGATTTGTCTTGGTTGGTCTCGAGCCATTCAAGTGCGCCTTGAACTATTAAATAGACATGTTAGGAAGTTTCCTCGCTGGATATATGTTTGAAGTAGCTTCATACGTCCGCCACTTTGTGAAACTGCAATCTTCGCTCTGTCTGGGTCAAAGCCCATGTCAACGAGCTGTTCTAGATCGGTTGGCATCTCTAAATATATAAGTGGTAGCTAACAAAATCAGATAATAAGCTGGAATAGAACTAATAAAGTGTGTAAGTAAATCAAGGAGTGGTGTCATGCATAGTTATGTAGCTTAGGGAAGAATGTGGGATGCGCCCAGGCAGTGCGGGGGGGGGGGGTTGGTTCCGAGCGGCAGCCTATTTAACTACGCGCCTGCGGCGCCGCTCGCAAACTGGAGGGCAAACAGGTAGCCTAATTAACTATGTACGGAGTACTATGTCTTATAACTACATCTACTCTACACTTATCTGACGCATACAAGATTTCTTAATTTTACTCTAAGCCAATATTTTTGATCAATCAAATGGAAACGCAGCAAATTGCTCTAGCATGTTACAGTTGATTCAAGCCTTAAACTAGGTACGCGGGCGATCAGCTATTGAAGGCCCTTTGGCAAATGTGACCAGAGCGTAACAAAGCCGTTCCCAATACTTATAAGGAGAGACGGCAGAAACTGAGTCCAAGCTTTGACGTCATCATGAGGACCTGAGACGAGTGCTGGGCTCTTCTAGCTTTCAACATGGCCTCGCGGCTAGGCCCTGTTGTGCCCTAAGGACATTGGTGGAGTTTTTTGAAATCTCTCTACTCCGAATGTCGTATGAAAGGCAAGAGAGCATGAAGTCCTGTTTATGGTGAATTTCCTGGGGATATATATATCAATACTTGTATGAAATAGTGAAATCCATGTACTTATGCTGGGATGATGGAACAGGTTGCTTTCACAGCCAAAACTTGAAAGGAAATGTGTTAACAACACCAGTCAGTATCTTAAGTAGAAGACAAATTGTTGTGTCTATGGACTGAAATGCTTCAGCGGGGTGTGCTGTATTGTACATAGAGAGTGCATAAGCATGCAAGGCATGTACTTCTTTTACCAATAGAGGGATGAAGATAGTTGTAATTTCTGCCGGGGGTGGAACTCTATAATATGGGGGCATATTCGACTAATAGCTGCCTGATCCATGGTATGTACGAACAGACGACTGAGCTGTCTCTGTGAACGTGAGGATATGCAAATGCACAGCAAGCTGGTCGGGCCGTATTCCTGATAAAATCAGCTGTTTCATTTGGTTAATCAGGCTCGAGGAGTCCACGAGAACCTAGCGCTGCTAGGACGTCACTAGGAGTCTGGGTGTCCGCCGTTTCCGATGCCAGTCGTGGAGCCGGTGAGGTGGCTTGGACGGTCACGTGCCTGTCCAGCTTTGCCGGCGGATTAACGTTGCCAGCTATCGTTCCAGGTAATCACCCGACGAGACCAGGCAATGCGCATCTCAACTCAAGCACCCACCATTCACAACAAGGTCTACTAGCATACTCGCCTCCTGATCTCTTCTTTTCTCCGAATAATGTCTGTCGAAATCGAGCCCGCCGAATTGGGCTTTCAGCGTAAGAGCCTCCCCCTCTCAACGCCCCAAGGCACCTACTAACAATCGTTTGACGCTTTAGGCCCTTTTGACCAGGAAGTCAGTCAGATATTACATTTGCGCAATCCAAATTCCGATCCAGTTGCGTTCAAGGTACCGTTGCTTTCCCTTCTTCTACGTTGTGAATAGACAACTAAATGCACCTCTTCCTAATAACAGGTAAAAACCACTGCACCACGAAGGTACTGCAGACCGCTTAAGCCACTTCCAGGAGCCCAGAAGTGCGCTAACATTTTCTTAGATACTGTGTTCGTCCAAATTCTGGCCGCATTGAGCCTGGCAAGCATATCGAAGTTCAAGGTATTTTCTTTCTGATCCGTAGTGCGATTCGTCGCTAATTTGACTATCAAACACAGTTCTCCTTCAGGCAATGAAAGATGAACCGCCGCTCGATACAAAATGTAGAGATAAGTTTCTTGTCCAATCCGTCGCTGTTTCCGCGGATAAGGAATTCTCCAACGTAACCGCTATTGTGAGTAATGACCTACAACCTTTTTATTGGGACTGAAGCATCAATGGGACCGGATTACTGACACAATCCTAGTGGCACGATGTTGAACAGTCGGCCAAAAATACCATCCAAGAGCGAAAGATTCGTGTCAATTACCTAGCTCCGGCTGATGCCCCCTCAACGAATGGAGCTGTATGTTCTTGAGAATCTTCCCTACTTGTGTATTCTCCAAACTCACGTCTCTTTTCTCCTAGCCCGCTGAAGATGATGCAAGCGCTTTACACGCATCTCCAGCAAACCCGAAGTTTGAAACCCCGTCGGTTCCCACCCGAGCTGCCCCCGTTGGTGCAGCCGCTGTGATTGCCGAGCCGCCAATCCCACCTCCGAATCTTAAATCAGAGCCGCAAGAACCCGACTCTGCGTCCGCCTCGCAAGATACGAAAAAGGTGCGGCAGAGAGTAACCTTTTCATCTGCCGGTGAAGATGTCGAATCTCAACTTGAAGATGCCCGGGCTCAGATTCAAGCCTTAAAGCAGCAGGTGGCCGACAGCGAGCTTCGGCAACGAAAAGCCGCCCCAAAACAAAATCCTTCGGAAATGGCTACCTTGCAACAACAATCACATCCGTCTGGAGGTGTTCCTGTTCAGATGGTTGCCGGTCTTTGCCTACTTAGTTTCCTATTGGCATACTTCTTCTTTTAGACCAACCCTGTGTTTATTTTCTTGATACGCTGACCAATGCCCTTTGAACACATCATAAGGCATCCTACAGTGTTTGTGAGATTATGCGTTGCCCGCGACTGCTTCTTTTTCACATGCAAGCCTCAATTCGATATCTTCTATGCTACTTTCACGGCTGTGCTACCCCGTATAACTCATCGACTGGAGGCCTCTCATATTTCCTACTTCAATCCTTTTTCCTTACTTTGATTCTCCTGTAGCGACTTGTCTCGACCCGGGGAGTTATGTTTTCTTCTGCCAAATCCAGTCATCCACCCCGGACTAGTGTTGATATTAAGCGCATGCTGCCCTGATACATACTGTAACTTATTCTGTTAAATTCTCTCGTTTTTCCACCTGAACTTCCCGATAATTCTTTGTCCCACAGCTTGTCCGGTCTATTTCTCTTTCTCAGTAATTTTTCTTTTTTTTTCTCTCTCTCTCTCAATGCGATATGAAACATGCGATATGGGAGTGGGTTCTTTAGTTGTCCTTATAATCTTCCTTTCACGTGCTCTTTTTTGCGCGGATGTCCTATGTGAAAGAGTAGAAAGGCAGTTGACTCGTCAAGGTAAATCTCTTCGTATCCTTTTCCTTGCATATTTTCCAGCAGGGAGTCCTATGAGAACTAGTGCTGCAAAGGTCGTTCTTTTATCAATTAGCTCCCATTTTATTACAGTTTTGAATAAGAAATAATGTACATAAGATATCAACAAGAACCCATTTTAGACTTGTGATACTAGATAAAGAGATGAAAGCGGTGGGTAGATTTCAGAAAACAGGCTGCAAATGCTATCTCAAACATAGCAATCGTTATTAAAATGCAGAGAATAGGAGATAAAAAAACGCCCCAGAACAACGCTCGAAAAGATGAAGAGGATGGATATCCAAGAGAAAAAAACAAATATCAAGATATCACTTGTTTCTATTTCCCACATCAATTCTGGATCTCGCTCTCCTTCCAGCCCTTCCCATCTTTTCCTCCGACCATTCTTCCTCCCTCAGCTCTCTTCACTCGGCACCAGAGGCCAACGTTTTTATCTAAGATGAACGTCCAAATCACCCACACCCAGCTGCGATGGCACGGTAGGGGTTCGTAAAACTCCTTCGCAATGTGGTGCAGTTTGTGCAATCTAGTCCAAGGAATAGCAGGGAAGTCGTGGTGTTCGTTGTGCAAGCCAACATTGTAGGTTAGGATGTTAAGAGGGCCGTAATATGAATATGTCTCTGGTGGAGTAAGAGATGCCAAGGGAGAAATGCAGGATTCTTTCTTTGCCTTTTTCTGTTCTTCAAGGGATTCTGTGCCCCCGCCAGTTTTTGAAAAGAAGTAGTGTTCTGCAATGAAGTGACCAGCACAAGGGTGTAGGGACCCGGCGAGAAATGAACTAAGAAGAAGATAGTAAATTGGTTGCACGGAAGAGCCACAGAGTTTGTAAAGGGCAAAGTCGAAAGCGAATTGGGCAATGATATTCAGGAAGTGAATGTCAGTAAAGGCGGGAGTATAAATGAACATGGGACGAATGGCGTAGAACAGGATTTGAAATGTGCAAAAAAATGCCTTTCCCAGAATCGAATCCAGGAAAACAGCTTCAAGGGCTGTTGGAAGATCTGTATCTAGAGATGCAACACCGAGAGATTTGTGGTGGGTGAGATGGTAAGGCTATAGATATTGGGAGGAATGTTAGCTAGGTTTGATCCCAAGTGATAGGGAAGGGAGACGCACTCTAAATGCAGCACTATATGGCAATCCGATAGGAAAGTTTGCAAAGATTGCCAATAGCCGGTTCCCCAAAGGGGATTTGAAGGCTAGGTTATGAGAGATTTCGTGAATTGCTAGGAACAAGTTTTGATTCGAAGTAGCCCCAATCACATAGGCGGTCAGGAGAAAGGGCCATGATAGTATCGGGGTATTTCGTAGAAGATAAGCGCAGGCAACTTGTAGAGAAACGACGCCGAGGACGACATATTTCGTTAATGGTTCAATGCCGCATAGCTTAAGGACCTACATTTAACGCAATGGTATTAACGAAAAAGGCCTGCTGAGCAGCAGTACTCTCCAATCTAACCTCTGGATGTGCTTTAATAATCGCCTGCCTTCTTGACTTATGTGGCTCTTCCGTGTATGTCCAAAAGAAGTGATCTTCCACGGAGGAACTGGAAGGTGGCGGAGGAACGCGGCCGGAAAGGGAGGTAGTTTTAGGGGGCGGAGACTGAACAGAGGTTGTCTTTACGATCGACGGCATGATTTGGACTGTACAGAATTGGCCCTAAAAACAAAATCAGGCCTTAGTAGAGGCGAAATGTGAAGTGCTGCATGGTCAATTCATCTGTGTTTTGGAGGATCTCGATTTGATATCGTTTTTAGTTCGCGGAGCGTCCAGCTTCCACGTGGGGCGAGATCCGATTACGTAACGTAGTTAACTAGCTCAAGGGCAGTGGCAATACGGAGTACGGAGTAAACTCCTTTACAAACAGCTGTTAAAGTCTATGATACAAGAATAGACGCTTGCCTGCTCATCTCCGAAACATAAGATTTTAAGCTACGTGAGCTTACCGGGCAATGTCCACTTCCGTTGTCCCCTCATCGAAGAAGCATCAAAGTACGGAGTATCATAAATTCGATCAAACAGACCCACAGAAGCCTTCGTGTTCCGGGTGCTGAACCTTTCACACTGCCCCTTTAGCCCGCAACTATTATGGTTAGAACGAAGTAAGTTATCCTGAGACATATTATTTAGTTCTGTAGAACAGACCATTATTTCTATAAGCACGGATTGTCTGCTCTTCGAGCCGCCATCCCTTTCAAGACCATGTCTCTCGCGTCAAGATCCACTTCACGAGATGATCCTCTGCGATATTCAATTTTCATCGACTTCACTCTCACGCAATGGGTGAATAGGCTTGCAGGACATACGCAGCTTGAATGCATATTCCCAAACCCATAAATTGATATTACAGTGTCTTTTGTGCACTCGCAACAAGCGATGTAAATAACCTGACCTTCCACCAGGTTCTGAGAGACCTGCCGTTGGTTCTCAATGTGCAAGACGCGAAGATAGTGGGATCCTGTCCACCCTACGCTGAAGCAACACTCACTAATTCTGGCCCGACTGGCTGCCTTCCCCCCAATCCAGAGAAGTAGATCGCCGGTATACCTGATTGCGAGCTACCTCTCCGAGATCCAGTAACGCTCACATTCTGACAGTTAATGACGTTTCTTGTCAGAAGAGGCCTGCGATTATGTGGTAGCTAACAACCACGTTTGGCACCAGTAATTACCAGGTAGAGCACCTATGGGAATTCCAACTTGAAAAGCATAGGTTTTGGTGTAAAATCAGAGAGGGTCTCAACTCTGTTGGCCGACTGAGCACTAGCCACGTGCAGTGGGTCCATAGTTGCCTACTCCGTGTAGCTCCCGTCTGCAGGTCCGCCCGGCGTCCAGCTACAATCCGCTAGTCAGGTCCCGTCTCGATATTACCCGTCCAGACAAGAGAACACTGCCAACCTCATCCTTTTCGCCGTTCGGTGGCCATGCTCAAAAATGGATTGTCACCATTGGAGAAATCCTTCATTGTCTCCGCGCCGGCGAAAGTCATTGTCTTTGGTGAGCACGGAGCAGTATATGGCAAGCCTGCCATTGCTGCGGCCATCTCTCTTCGATCGTATCTCCACGTCCAGACCCTGCCTGCCTCTGAGCACATCGTCGCGCTAGACTTTAGGGAGATTGACTTGTATTACACTTGGTCAATAGACACCCTACCTTGGCCGCCTTCCGATAGCCGGCTCCGCAAGTGTCACGGCTCCTCCCTCGATGGGACCCTGCTCGCGGCTATTGAGCCTCTTGTCGAGGCCGTCTCGCCAGATCTCCCGCAGAAAGAACGAAAGATACACCAAGGATCTGCCAGAGTCTTTCTCTACCTCTTCCTCTCACTTGGCTCCCCTGAAAGCCCCGGCGCCGTGTACACACTTCGGTCCGCAATTCCTGTTGGTGCTGGCTTGGGCAGCAGTGCAAGTGTGTCCATCTGCATAAGCACTGCGCTGCTCATCCAGGCCAATGCACTTGAAGGGCCAAGTGGCAACCGGGAAGATCAATTACAGCGAATCAACAATTGGGCTTACGCCGGAGAACTTTGCATCCACGGAGACCCGAGCGGAGTCGATAACACCATCTCCTGCCTGGGCCAAGCCGTGCTTTTCTGCAAAACCACCGATGGCCTGTTATCTGTTAAGCCGCTTCACTGTTTCCCCGAACTGCGCATTCTTCTCATAGACACGAAACGAACACGTACAACCGCTGACCAGGTTCGGAAGGTGCGACAACTGAAGGAAGCAAACCCCGCAAATATTGAACCCATCTTAGACGCCATCGGTCTGCTTGTCGAAGAGGCTCTGCATTTTCTCTCTTCCACCGCCACGTCCTTCAACGACAGCGAGGAAAGGCAAGCCGCTATTGAGAATTTGGGGAGACTGTTTGGTGAGAATCAAAAATTGCTGAATAGCCTTGAGGTATCCCACCCGTGCCTGGATCGTGTGGTCCAGTTGGCAGACATTACAAAAGTCGGCTGGGCGAAGCTCACTGGCGCTGGAGGAGGCGGATGTACCATTGTTTTACTCCACCCAGATGTTAGTGAGAATGCCTTGAGGAGATTTGACCAGGAGATCGCAAATGAGGGGTTCGAAAAGCATCAGGTTGTCTTGGGGGCCGCCGGTGTCGCCGTTCGTGGGTGCTCACTGGTTGGAGATGAGGTAGAGGGAGGTATTGACCGTGGAGAGTTTGCAAATGAAGATATTTGCACTATCGAGCAACTGGTTGGTCTGGCTGGGAATCAACTTGAAATGGGGGAAGGATGGATTTCCTGGAGATAGAGTTGACACCTAGTATAGGCATTCAATCCAAATAATAGTCTTAGAATATTCAATCAGCACAGCACCCAGAAAAGAGGGAAGGATATCCTGTTACATTCAGTCTTCGGATTAAAGAGTCTGGTTAAATGGGCACCCTTAGTACTCCGTAGTTGGCTACCTAATGTTGACACCCAAGACACTAAACCCTAATTTGAAATACACTAATCTATTTTAGTCTGGCTAAAACATAATTATCTTGGCGCAGGGTGATAACGGCTTATGCAACCTATACCCTGTTCGAGGCCCCCAACTGCCATCCGTCATGTCAACGAACTACTCCACACATGCTGAGTCGTTCAAATATTAGAACGGGCGTCGAAATAGCCAACTAGGGGTGTCCATTGGAAAAAGACGCCACGAACCCTTCTGCACTACGTCTGATGAGATGTTGATATATTGATGTATATTGAAAAGACTGTCCATGTTTTCTTTCCTACCAAATATCTAGGGAAACTGCGATCTGTAGAAGGATCGACTTTAACCCGAAAGGTATCCGATGGATGGATCACGTAACCCCTATTACCAGGGTACATCAATCCCTCGAGACTTAATAGTCGTCTCCTCTGGTGAAGACTTCCTTCACAGTTGGCCGAAGCAAGAATGTCTAAATAAATAGTCAATTGCAAAAGTTCAACATTTTCGGGTAGAACAGAACTCACATGCTCAAATTGAGCGGTATAGGAGCCTTTCACATCGACTAGAGGTGGATAAGCTTCCACAAGGCCTGAGGATACTAGGTTGTTTAACTATTCAACGTCAGTCAGTCGCAGTCTGCATATACAAAACCATACGCAGGGCTTACCCCAAGAAGGTATTTGTCCAGGCCGAGCCGATCAAGGTATCGGCGACAGAACGGCAAAGTGGAAAAATTTTTCGTAATAACGTTCAATAGATTCTTTGCGGAAGACAAACGAAGTGGCACGTTTGGAGCATCGGGAACTTTGCCATAATGAGAAGTTTCCAGCTGGGAAACTTATTAGCGTCAACCCATTTTCTTATACGCGTAAATGAACTCACATCATCTCTCACGTATCCCTTTCCAGTACTTCCAAAGGTTTCGACGGCGTAGGTTTCACCCTCCTCCATCTTCGTCTGGTCACCACCCTTGACTATAGGAACACTCTTTCCAACGCTTCCGCCATGGATAAGATAATGGCCAATTGTGTGACCATTGAGGTTTCGAATGGCTTTCACGGGGTAAGTGGTGCCATTGATCTCAACCTCGTAAGCTTCCATTGCTTCCTGAATAGCAGCTCCGATATCACTCATTCTGACATCAATACCTGCTTCCTAAAATAAAAATGAGCCCCTGAACGTCGTAGTGAACAGCCATAATGTACTCACTCTGATACCAGTGTTGGTGGCATCTTTCACCGCTTCCAACAAATTGTCATAAACTGGGTCAAAAGCAATAGTAAATGCGCTATCAACAATTCTTCCATTGATATGAACACCAATGTCCACCTTCATGACGTCGCCCTGCTGAAGGACGGTTTTATTTCCAGCATTTGGAGAGTAATGGGCAGCGATATGGTTGATATTCAACCCAGTAGGGAATCCCATGCCGGCAACCAAACTATCACCATCCTCAAGACCCATATGTCCCGTCAAGGAGCGAACACTATCCTCAATACCCTCTGCAATTTCGGTCAAAGTCTTGCCGGGCTTTAGAAGCTCTCTCTGTGCATACTGGCGAACCTGTCGATGGATTTCCGCACCCTTGCGGAAGTCATTGATGGCATCGCTATTCATACGATCGAGATATCTCTTCTCCTCGTTTGTCGTACGATAAGCGTTCTCATCTTTATATTCGACAATTTCTCCCTCCGGATACTGGTTATTTGGGAAGAGGGTCGACAAGGGGACACGGGGAGGGTTGCTCTGAACCTTAGCCACACCCTTCTTCTTCTTTTTCTTGGGTTTCTTTTTCTTCTTTTTTTCTCCTAAGGCGGCATGCGTTAGGCACACACATAAAGGTAGGGAATAGGATACCCCATACCGGTAGCAGCAGCACCCTCCGCTACCACCTGATCATCCTCTTTATCATCATCGGAATCGTCATTCGATGCATCCGCGGATCCGCCAGTTCCTTGCGTAGCGTTGCCGTTGGCGGGAGTTTTGGCGGCAAGAGCCTCGTTAACTACACACGAGTTTAGCAAGCAAGGATCTGCAGCCAATGAACAAAAAAAACAAATTCTGTAACTTACGGCTAAGAGTATCAACCTGAGGAGCCTGCACGGCCATTTTGACAGCCTGGTAATAGCTCTCCTCTCAAACTTATTTTTTGCGTGATTCTTGTGTAGGCGGACTGGGGAGACGTTATTCGATTTATACGAATAAAGCGGCTGTGTTGGGGGCTCGCCGCATTAAGCCGCCTGTTGGTTTCCAAGATGCTTAGTAAGAATCCAGAAGGCGGCGATAACTCCATTATCCTGCAAAATCAAAACACACAAGGCAAAAAGAAATATACAAATTTGATTACCTTCCATTTTCAGTTTATATATAAGAGCCGGCAAATGCATAGTTATATATTTACAGGTAACAATACTGCTCATCTGACGTGTTATACCCAGGTGATTTCCCACCACATGTCTACTTTATGACCATACTTCTAGGAACTCTTCCTAGGCTTAAGTATAACCTTCAGTAGATATGGACCATCTGAGCGTCTTACTGCATGATAAACTACGCCTGTTTTTTGGCTTTCTTCCCGCTGCATACCCACTCCCTCATTGGGCCAACTTATTTGGCTAGCTTCTTGGGCATTTGGCCGAGAATTACTTATGGCCAAATTATATAACTTTCTTGATTATGTCTTTGAAAACACGTTTCTGGACATTTTTGATTTCTCCAAGATTGTTTATGAAGTAAAACAAGAGGAATAATCATTTAACTAGTACTCTGACCCTGGGGGGCTGTGGTGTGATGGGCTCCAGACGGAAACCTCTGATGAGATGTAACTCTCTGACTGGTAAATCAACACCAATGGAAGTGAACCCAACGCCCCATTACAGCCATTATCCAGGGCAGTGGGGTGGTGAACTGGTTGTGACATGGCTTCTGGTACCTCTCCATTCCTGTCATTACCCGGGGTAGGAGAGGGGAGAACTGGCTGTTACGGGGCCAGTGGAGAAGAACGATCAAAAGGGGTATCCCTCATAAAACAGGCAGTATTCGCATCGGATCACTTAAGAGCGTTTAGGGGATATACATATAGGGCATGTTCAGCCCCCACTACCTTGTATGGAAAGCTCTCCCTCAGGCGGCAGCTAATCGGCGAGATTTCATGTGACTGAATGTAGATATCCCAGGTAATTATTTCAAAAACTGCGAAGCAATTTAGTAGGTTAATAGATCTCTAAGGAGGCCGTTTCTCTGCCCCCTAACTTTTTCTATGATTCAGGCCTATTATGTATATAAATTTGCATGGGCCGACGTTTGCAGCTTTGAGGGATACCTCAAAAATGAATAAAATGTGCTGAAAAACGTTCTATACGCAATTCGAAATAGTCTTTCATACTAGAGAATGAAATAGCTAACTACCCAACCATCCTGTCTAAAAAAAAAGCAGCTGGTGCTATTGTTATGGAGTGCAGATACTTTTTAGATCCATCTTGGCTCGGGCTTCATTTTCCCGCAAGCCCGAAATCCAAGATCGGTTGACAGCGCAAGCTTCGTTATTTAATAAGGAGAAACCGATGGTGATAAAAAAGCCGACTCGAATAGTTAGATCCACCTGGAAACGATTCAAAAAGATAAATTTGAACTCCCTAGCTGGGAATCGAACCCAGGGCTACTGTGTGAAAGACAGCGATGTTAACCACTACACCACTAAGGACTTGCTTGATGAGTGGCAGGCAAATTGAACTTTCAAACAAAGCAAAAGAACCGCCACCCAGAACGAAACCTTACTTAAATTGGACTAGCGAGGTGTGACCTCATCAGCATTTCCGTCTCAAATTTCCGCTTGATATTAAACAATAACGACAGAGGAGCCACCAAAGACCATGCAGCGGCATGCCCTTTTGCACCCACCGTTTCTCGCCATGCCTCAACTCTGCTGCTATCCTCTCCCGCCTGCCCTCGGGACTACGGAGATACCCGTTTCCCGCTTCCGCAACCCGGTCGTTTGCAGATAGTCGCGATCCCACGTACTATGAAGTTCTAAATGTGCCAATAACTGCTACTACTCAGGAGATTAAGAAGTGAATAATTACCGTTTTTCTTTTCAGTGGATGTCTGCTTTTTGTATTCGAAGTTAAGATCGTCGAGGTTTGCAATCTCATGAAGAGAGGCTAACGTATCGTCTGCGTGAGCGAATCTAGACAATTTTACGCTCTGTCCCTCACCCACCATCCCGATAAGAATCCAAAGGATCCCGATGCCTCATCTCGCTTTGCATCAATATCCAATGCGTATCAAACCCTCTCCAATGCTGCCAAGCGTGCAAAATATGATCACGATCATGATATACACCGTGCAGCGACAGTAGCATCATCCAGCACACGAAGTGGTCATCGCGGTTCATACGTCGGGTCACGACCACCTTCAGGCTTAAGCAAGCGCAGGGGCCCCTTTAGAGGACCCCCGCCTAGCTTTTATGCTCATGGAGGTTATGGCACAGCACACCATAACCGCCCTCCGCCACATCACCACCGCCACGAGCACCATGAACACCAACACCCCCATTCTCACAGGCAGCCTCAAGGCGGTCCCGCTGCATATGATAACCCGGATGCATTTATCTACCACAACCCTGTCCCCCACTTCAACGCCGCGTCGCATTTCCGCACCCAGACCCACGAAGACGCCCGGCGTCGTGAGCGCCGTCTTAGAGCCACCCGGCAGGCAAAAGAGGAAGCTGCAGCACGCGGATTTGACATCTCCGATGGCGAAGGGAATACGACGATGCGGCTGTTTCTGGTGTTGGGTATCATGGGCACTGGTTGGGCGGTGATGGTAGTAGGCCATGGACTTCTGGGGAATGCGCAATCATCATCGTCTTCAACTGGGATGACTACGCCGATCATGTATGCGCCGAGGAAGCCGCACGCCCAGGAGTATAACATGCGGGTGACCAGCGTGGTGCGGCAGGAGCCGCAAGTAGCTCCTCATGGTGAAATGCGACTGGTTGACCAAAGCGATGCAACGAATAAAAATCCCTAAAGGTTTAAAATAGCCTGCTTATCCTAGGTTCTAGGGAAAATATGGGAAGCTTTGTCGGACGCATTTATACACGACTGGATTCCTATAAAAACCACAAAAAAGAATATATAAACAGAATTTATGAATGGTTACTGATACCCTTTAATTTGCCTTCCCCACAAGCATAAGCTCCTCCAAATCCACTTTCAACTTATACGTAGCTTAGGCTGGTACCGGATAGTTCGATCGATAACTATGTGTACTCCATCCGATGCTGGATAAATCATGTTTGAGGTTGTAAATCGGAGGCGTACACAAATCAGACATATTTCAACATGTAGCTACATTACATACAATATGTATTCATAGCTAACATATTGAGAACTTAGGTGGGAATCTAGCAGAATCAATACAAAAAAATGAATTAAAAGTGTTGTGTGAAAAGAAAATATGGTAGGTTTCAATTGATTTATTTGATGTTACAAAAAACGTCTATCACCAAACAATAAATCCATGCAAAGTCATTTAACCTTCGAAGGTGAAGCTGGCACCAACCTTGTGGGCAGCCTGGTTCAAGTTCTGGGTATCGAAGGAGGCACCAAGGCCAAGGGTGACACCTGGTCGGAGAAGGATATTGTATGCAAGAGCAGCGATACCACGGTCGTTGATCTTGGCCTATTGATAGAATATAATTAGCACATAAGTCAACGTATATCATAGGAGATTAATTACCTTAGCGAAGGAAGAAGGGTCAAGTCTGTACTTGCTGGCAACCTCAAGGCCGACAGTGTTTCCTGCCTTCGAGTCCCAAGTAGCCTTAGCACCGGCCTCGACCTGAGCATTCACACGGTGGTAGTAGCTGGCAGAGAAGAGGGTGAGGTTGTTGGTGGCAGTAATGGCAGCAGAGTACTCAGGGAGGGAGTATGCGACAGCAGCAGAGTACTTGGTGATGGCAGCCTTCTGGACATCATAACCACCCTCAGCACCGACAATGAAACCCTCGTGTCCGAGAACGGCATCAAAGTTGGCAGTGGGGCCCTTGAGGAGGTCAAAGAAAGCACGGGCGTGCAAGTTGGGCTGCTTGAAATGGAGGTTCAACTTGGCACCTTTGGCGTTGGAGTATGGAAGATACTGCGTGAGAACCTCTGCCTTGAGGCCCTTGGCAATGTTGTTGTCCAGCTCAAGCTTGGTGTCGAGGGCATTGCCAGTGTTCCACGTTTGCGTGAGCGTCAAGCCTGGATGCGAGCACGATATTAGCTTAGCGTCAATTCTGTGTAGAGGTGTGGAAGCGAGGGAAGAAGTGCTAAAACGAGTATAACAACGAATAAACGAAAATGACAAAAGTGGTATCCATTTTAGGGAGGGATGTGAAGCATGTGTCGCGGTGCGAAGTGAGGTCTGATCAGAATTTGATGGGTATTTACCAGTGGGCGCATCAACGTATTTGGCTTCGAGCTGCAATGGCAAGAAGGTGAGCGTGGTTCCCCGGCAGTATTCTGTTATATATATATATCAAACTTACCGATCCCGAGATGGCACCCTCATGAGCAGATTTTCCCTTGACGTTGAACGTGACGCCATTGGGGGCCTTGGATTTGACCTCAAGACTGGCTAAGTACTGTTGTCAGTAATCCTCCGGCCGTCCGATGTAAGCTCAGCGATATCATACCAGGGCTGGTGTGGTAGAAATCTTTGTTCAGGAGCTATAGGTACTCAACAATGTCAGCAAACGGCTCAAGACACGCAGTTACAGCGGGCAGGACGAGGAACGGACATCGTTGACAGTCTTGGCGATATCGCCGAAAGCAGCAGGGGCAGCCATAGTGAAAGAAGCGGTTGTAGAGAGCGCGTAGAGAGCTGTGGGAGTGTAGAGAACGGCGAGGTCGGACGTTGGGGAGGCGGAGTTGGGACGTTGGGATAGGCGGGCGACGGGCGAAATCACGGGGGAACAGAAAAACAATGCTCGAAGCGGAAAAGTCGGGCATCGTGACTCTATCGCGCCTCTGATTGGTCCGCTTTCCGGCGGCATTGCACTCCACCACGTGATAGGCCTTTACCCATGGAACGGCAGCCCCGTCGAACATCGCGGACGTTACAGATCTACGGAGGAGAGGGCTCGAATGTAATCATAATAGCATTGAAGAACTATCGAGGCTACAGCAGAAAAACACCCCACGCCAGACCTTCTAACTATCTCATCTACGCGTGGCTGTATTTGGCGACGTGCGTGGTAATGGCACTGGTGTCAGGGTCAGTAGCAATTCCTCGCAAAACTACAGGGCTAAAAAGGCTTCCTACCGTCCACTAGGGTCAGTCTGTTTTGACCATGTTGGCGTCCATCGTACTACAGTCGATGCGCAAGAGGGTGGAAAATGCTCGTCGAACATCATCCGATACCAGTACCTAGAGAACACATTGATTAACAATACCTCAAATGGGATTTGAAGCAAGACATACGCTTCCTTGGTGTCTGGGATATCGCTTCCCCATTCTGGCTTCGGGTTCTTCATCATCTCATCCGTCACATGGAGCTCAGCGTTATCCTTCAGGGCATCAATCCAGGAATAGCCGACACCGTCGCTAAATTGCTCCTTTTGGCGCCATAAGATGTGATCAGGAAGGAAAGGCTTCGTGTCTGGCTCATCAGATGTGTCAAACGCTTTTCTCAAGATGTATTTCTCAATTCTGTCCTTTGTGATCATCTTTTCCTGCGGATCAACCGCCATAGAGACCTCCAAAAAGTCTTTATCCAGGAAAGGCACACGAGCCTCAAGGCCCCATGCGGAAGTAGACTTGTTGGCCCTCAAACAGTCTGCGAAATGCAGGTTCTTAACTCGTCGGACCGTTTCCTCGTGAAATGCTTTCTTGTCTGGAGCAGCATGGAAATACAGGTAGCCACCGAAGATTTCGTCACTACCCTCACCACTGAGAACCATCTTTACACCAATTGCTTTGATCTTTCTGCTCAGCAGATACATTGGCGTGGAAGCGCGGATTGTGGTTACGTCATACGTCTCCAGATGATAGATCACATCTGAAAGAGCGTTGAGCCCATCTTCGACGGTGAACGTAAAAGCATAATGCTTAGTTCCAAGGAAATTAGCGACTTCTATAGCAGCCTTGGTGTCAGGGGCCCCTGGAAGACCAATGGAAAAAGAATGCAACTGGGAGAACGAAGTCACGGTAGAAAGTTCGTTAGCGTCGTCAATTCCTACCAAAGCTGCGCCAGATTCCTCGTTTGTTACTGCACCACTTGGTACCGCTGCCATGCGCAAAGTCTCTCGCTGAGCAATCGAGGCGACTAAACTGGAATCTAGTCCTCCAGACAGTAAAACGCCGTAAGGCACCTCCGCCATCAATCGCTTGCGAACAGATCGGACCAAGGAATCTCGAATTAATTTATAGTCAACTGGTGCTGAAGGGACATTGGTTGGATCCCACCACTTCGGCTCATAATAGCGCGAGGTAGTGTTGGTCTTGGAGTCATAAACATGGCCAGGAGGGAATGCGATAATCGTGTCGCAAACAGGATGAAGCGATTTCAGCTCGGATGCGAAGTAGACGGTATTAGGCGTCTGGGAAGACCATCCTTGGTAGAAACTAGTGATTCCAATGGGATCTCTTGCAGCAACTACCCGGTCTTGTTCTTTGTCAAAAAGAACCCATGAGAACATTCCATCGAGGTATTTCGGAGCATCGATACCGTGTTCCAGGTACTACAAAAATGAAAGAAAGTTAGCACACATTTCGTTGCAGAGATGCGCAGATGCATACCAATGGAATGATAACTTCGCAGTCGGAGTGTGTCTTGAACTGGTATGGAGTTTTCAACCCTTTCCTCAAGATTCGATGATTGTAAATCTCTCCATTGACAGCGAGAGCCAATGTCCCGTCATCGTTGACCAAGGGCTGGGCGCCGGACTCTACCTGTTGATTAGTCTCCTTCGCTTCTCGCTTATATTCCGCAAGAGTCTTAAAAACTCACCGACACCGACAATACTCAAACGCTCGTGCGCGAGGACTATCCACAGACTTAGTACCTGCAGATCACACGAAGTATTTCCACTTTTGTAATACTAACTTGTGTTGTTCGCGATAAAGTTACCACCTGATCGCGACCATCCATTAGCCCATTACTTATCGTGATAAGAAGCGCAGGGTGCAGCATCAAGACAGGGATTGTGTTCCACTCACTCCAGTCGGGGCCACGATGCCGAACGCTATGCACCCATGCTTTTAGCTATGACTCCCACATGGAAAAGGTATATGTCGAAAACTCACGCTTTTGCCATACGCAAAGCCGTCGGCTTGAATTTTTGTACATCCGGGTGACTGTATCAAGGCATTTATTAGTCCAATCGCTCCGTAACGGGGTATTCAAAGAGTCATCAGAATGCTCAGGCCCAGAGTCGCGGGGCAGGGGGGCATGGGTAGGGTGAACCAGGCCTGGGAACATACCAATGGCACGCAAATATACCGCACATGACTGCTTTTTTATTGGTATCCAGAAAATAAGAACGGCAAGAAGACAATAAAGAAGAAAATGAGGAATAAAGAGGCGTGCAGGAGGTTCTTTTGTATCGAGCGAGAACGAAAAAAAGTTTGAGTCATCCATTAAGGTTATTTAGTTACACTCCTGGTGGGATGGACGCCGATAAGATAAGACCCGGTTTGACCTTTTCCGATGGCAAACTAGCCAAGCGCGCCATCTACAACAAATGAGCCACTTGGAATTCTGAAGGGCTTGCCTGCGAGATATCATTCGTTTTTTTTGTTTCGAGCTTCGTCAGACTTGCATACTGCAACATTGTCTCGTAGTTTACTCTGGGCTGCGCGTATTCATCGTAAGTTCCCAACACTAAAGCCATTTAGGCATTTAAATCATTGGTGCATTGCTCCACTGTGTAAAGAACCCGAGGTTGAGAAGGGTACAGATCCAACTCGGTGCAGTAAAGCAAAATACCAAAGGAATATGTTAAAGTGTTGGCGAATCAAAATTGGCTCCAAACTCCCGGCTGTGAAAATAAATAAAAAGGCATATAGAAGAAGAGGGCCACAAGATATTCTCGTCTACTCCGTAAAAGTCGTCAAAATGCCGCCAAAATGCAAGCGACATTTTTCCATTTGCTAGAACTCGAAGACGGGATCTAAACACCCGGGTTTTCCTTCACAACCTGCCGTATCTTTTTCTCATATGCGGGTTTATCTTTTTTGAAGAGATTGTACGCTTCTGCCTGAGCTGGAGAATCCGGGTTTGGGTCATCTAAGAGATCTTGAATGCCCAAAAGAATTTGTTTCACTGTAATTGCGGGTTTCCATGCGTCCTCTTCGCTCAGGATAGATAGGCAGACCGTGCCGGATGGGTAGACATTTGGGTGAAATAGCGGCGGGTTAAATTTGCCTTGGGGGATATAAGGGTCAGTCCTTAGGTATTTCGGTTTTAGAGTCAGAAGAATGACATACATTTGGGTGGCTTTGTAGGATATTCTGTGGGTATTGCAAAACGGGGTCTCTATTAGCCTGGAACTTCGTAGCTAGATTTCTGTCGTGCACACACCTTCGGGAAATATTACGTCCAGCTTGAAAAGACCCCCTTCCCACATTGTCTTCGCTTTTCCGGGGATCCCACACTCCCATCGTTTCAAATCAAGGATTCCCTGGGGGTTTCGGTGAGGTTTGGCGTAGAAACCGAACGGGTGGTCTCGACGCCATTGCTTCCTACAAAACACATCGCATTGGTTAGGCTATCCAGCGAACAAGTCTTGCAATCCGGCCGGTTAACTGCAACATACCTTTCCTCTGAGAGGCGGTTTAGACACAGAGACATCTTGTTTGGATGCCTGTAGCTTGACCACGACTTGGGGCTGGGCGGTATTTAGGGTGTGCCAATGCAAGCAAAATATAAAGGAGAGAAGACCGCTGGTAAAGAAGGAGAGAAGGACGTAGATAAGGAAGAATGTAGGGAGTATGTGTGGTCTTATGTATGTACAAAGTAAAAGCTGGCCGCCACAAGGGCAATTAGTTAGTATTTGTTCTAGATTGCCGGCTTCACGTTGTGGGGTAGTAGTTAGTTAAGCAATATGCACAACCTGCCTAGGCTGCCTTTTCCCGGATTTTGAACAATAATGGAAGCTGAAGCTCTACTGATTCCATCACACATATCAGCCCATCACTATCCTCAGACCTGCGTAATCTACGCCCAACAAGGGGTCACATGATGATTCCTTGCTGTTTTTTTCTTGTCTCTAGCAAGCCGCCTTGGCAGTGTGTTTGTCCAGAGACCCAGACTAGTCCTCTGATACTATTCTACCATCTTGGAAGCACGTATGCCCAGTGCCGGAGCGTGTCACGGTTGGGTTCTTATATAGTAGTTAGTTGTATTGGGGCCGAGCCGGATGTATTCGACCCCTTTAATCCTTTGCGAATCCATGTAAAGGGGATATTTTTGTGAAGGCCCTAGCGCTCAAAAAGAATAGAAGAGGGAAAAGCAAAAACAGCTAGGATGGAACGGGGCTGCACCTGGAGGAAATCCCCGGGCAATGCTGTGCCTATCAAGGTGAAAACAAGAAGCACGACGAGGCACTACGGCCGCCCAAGAAAAATCTAAAGAACCTAATGCGTTGAATACATTGACTGCTAAGACCTGCAAGTAGCTGTAGACTGTGCATCAATATGAGCCAAAGAAGGGGGCAAGTTTGCGTATGTAAGTACATGCGGAGAAAATAGATCACTTGTAGATCCCTTTCTCAAACTTTTCAGAGTTGAAAAAGCGGGCCATAATTGCGTTTCCATTAAATATGCGGCCCTCGAGGGCATTCACGGCCTATAAAAACGCGGCGGTTAATATTATTAAAAATATGAGAGGTCACAACGACTCACCCTCAATGCAGACAGCTGGTTGGTGAATTTCACAAAAACAGGCACCTGACCTTCGGTGTTTCGGTCAATAAACACCCTTTCAACTCTCCCATACTGCAAACGATTAGCCATGAGCGACAATTGACATGGGAAGGCATGGGCCGTACCTTTTCACCGCATTCTTCGCCAATTTCCTGTATCAGGCCTCCATCCACTCCGCCCTCTAGTTCTGCATCGAGGTCCATCCCATCCACCATCCCATGCAATACAACAACATCGCTCATGGCGCCAAACTTGCCTTCCTCTTCCTGCTTCGCTTGACGTCCACCGATTATCTTCCCCCGTCCTGCTGGCGTTACGAACCCCCCACCTTCAGAGTCCGGTCTCTTCTTTTGTTTTTCAACCTTTACTTGCAACGCATTAACTATTCCAGTTCCACTGGCACCTAAGCCAGATCCCTTGGTCCACCCATATTTTGCTAACAATCTTTCAGCGAAACCTTTTTGGCCCGGTCGTAGTGAGCGCGGGCCGTCTTCACTTGGCACATCCTCCGTTTCTTCAGCGAATGCAGCTTCGAGCTCCTCTTCAGTTGCAGGTATATCTTCTGGGGGAGGTGGTAACGTGTATCGAACAGGTGCACGCGAAATAGTCGCTGCGGAGTATACGTCTTTGGCCGTAGTAGGTTCTGGAGGGATATCATCTTGAGGCGGAGGTGGAGGTGGAGGAGGTGCGAAGGAGGGTTGCTCAATTACTGTACTTGCTACAGGGGCGGCGCTTTGACTCATTCGAAGGCGTCGTGCAAAAGCATCCTCTCCGGTCTGGTCGTCAGGGAGCGGAGCGCATGGAACGGGGGTAGCCTCCGTGGCGGGTGAGTTGGACGGAGAGGGCTCGCGAGGTATATCATTGAGGTTAGAGGGTGGAGCAAACTGTTTTGGAGGTGCAAATTTCACTGAAAATCGGGGTTAAATAATGAATCACAATCAACTCAGGAACAGGATACTGACTGTTCATGGGCTGGTTTTGGTATTCATCATCACTTTCCATATCGCTGCTAGCCCTTCTGGCGATGCGGTGGGCATATAGGCGATCCTTCCATTCTCTCACTTCCCTAATTTTCTCGTCACTGTGTTTATACTGATCATAGTTATTTGGGCGGGAAGGGTCATAGATATCGTCCCAGTTATGAAGCACCTCCGCCTCGCGGTTCTTCTTCCGTTTCTTCCGACCACCCCGTTGTCGTTTTTCTCCAAAAAACCCATTCACGTCGTCATCATCTGCCGTCGCAGCCCAGTCTGCAAGGGTGTTTTTTACCGGAGGGCGAGCAGCGCTTGGTGCTGGAGTGGGAGCAGTGCCTTGACTTGGGGCAGCAGCAGCAGGAATAACAGGTGGTTTAGGTATTCCAGGTTTTGTTTTAAGTTTCTGAGAAGGCAGTTGGGGCCTTTTCGTAGGTTGAAATCGTAGAGAGGCTGTAAAATTGACGGGACAGGGACAAACCCAAGATAACAAGTGAGCAAACCATATCGTCCAAAATGAGAGTTTGAAGTTGCAATCAACGGGCGATAGGAGGGATAGTTGATCTACCAGCACTTATCTGCTGCTTTCTGGAAGCTGCATCATCATGTTGTTGAGAATCACCGCCAGTAGCTTGCTTGAACACTACTGGTGCACGAGAGATGGTGCCAGGAGTAGAGGGAGTTTCCGAGGGGTCGAGGAGATTCGCGTATAAAGACAGCCCACTCTTAGGTGCGGGTGGTTGCGCGGCCATTGGAGAAAGCTCAGGCATATACGGCGCCTATTCCGAAAACAAGATTGAAGATTCCCTTTCATGAAGCTGAAGATGCTTATTAGTCGTGTCCACTAAAGTTCGAATAGAATGATTATATCAGCAAGTACCACGTGATGAGGCTGGTTTGCCATGTTTGCAGCTCTCGGCACCTCGGCACAGCAGCCCCGATCTCGTGTGATGTCATCCCGAGCCGCCCTTTGGTGCAACGCATCTGCGGCACTACTGCAACGCGCAAGCAGAAATGTATTTGTGAATAGTAAATTCGCACACTTGTTATCAACCCTCTTTTTGTCCCAAGCTCTTCCTATTACCCATTGGTTTTTATTCTTTCTTTTACATCTTAAGCTCCGCCATGTCAACGTTAGCCAATTCGTTTTCCCGCAATGCCCAGGGCACTGCTATCATCATTCCCGGCAAGCCGTCGGCCTTGACTGTGACATACAAGCAGCTACACGCCGATATCCTTTCTTTTCAGACGAAACTTGCCAAATTGGGAATTAAGCCTGGTGCAGCAGTTTCTATTGCACTCCCAAACTCCTACGAATTCATAGTCTCGTTTCTTGCAGCTTCGTGGCAGCGAGCCATCGCAGCGCCGCTCAACCCAGCGTACAAACAGGACGAATTTGAATTCTACATCGATGATCTTAGCTCAGCCCTGGCACTTGTCCCAAAAGGCTCTTATGATCAGGAAGGGCCAGCTGTCAGAGCCGCAAGGAAATACAAAGCTGCCATTGCGGAGTGCTATTGGAATGGTACCGAGGTTGTTCTCGACGTTAGGGAAAATGGAAAATTACTAGGAAAAG
Organism: Ophidiomyces ophidiicola; assembly: GCF_022830035.1. Taxonomy (NCBI): domain Eukaryota; kingdom Fungi; phylum Ascomycota; class Eurotiomycetes; order Onygenales; family Onygenaceae; genus Ophidiomyces; species Ophidiomyces ophidiicola. Next base: position 61,488 of record NW_026054672.1, read on the forward strand.
GAAACCAGCCCATTGGAACTGCACAGCCTGATGATGTTGCGCTTGTTCTACACACCAGTGGAACGACCGGAAGACCGAAAGCTGTAAGTCTGCAGCTTCCTCGCAAACTTCGGGGCACCCTAATATCGATATCATAGGTCCCTCTCACTCATAAAAACTTGACAAGAACAATGAGTGAGTAGTATACCAATAACACCTGGATCTATAATAAGCTTATTTCTCTCCAGAAAATATCCAAGCTACCTACTCCTTGACGGAGAGGGACCGAACCATGCTTGTGATGCCGCTTTTCCACGTCCACGGCCTTCTAGCGGCTTTTCTTGCGCCATTGGCATCCGGTGGCTCTGCTGTAGTACCTTTAAAATTCTCTGCGTCCGAGTTCTGGCATGATTTCACCACACACCGTGCCAATTGGTATACTGCAGTTCCAACAATACATCAGATACTACTCAAGAACCCCATACCGTCTCCTGTCCCAAATATTCGCTTCATTCGTTCGTGCTCGTCTCCTCTGGCACCAAAGACGTTCCATGATTTGGAAAAAGCTCTTCAAGCTCCTGTCCTAGAAGCCTACGCTATGACGGAAGCAGCTCACCAGATGACCAGCAATCCACTCCCACCTGGCAAGCGTGTACCTGGCAGTGTTGGGCTTGGACAAGGCGTCGATGTTAGAATCCTTGATTCAGCAGGTAACGAAGTTCCACAGGGCTCTGAGGGCGAGATATGCATCCGCGGCGAAAATGTTACTAAAGGCTACCTTAACAATCCCGCTGCAAACAAGTCGTCTTTCACCAAGGGTGGGTTCTTCCGAACCGGTGACCAGGGAAAGAAAGATAAAGACGGCTATGTGTATATTACAGGCCGCATTAAGGAGCTTATCAACAAAGGTGGAGAGAAGATTAGTCCTATCGAGCTAGATAACATCATCACCCAGAATCCCCATGTAGGAGAAGCGGTATCATTCGCTATTCCGGATCAAATATATGGAGAAGATATTGGCGTGGCCGTTGTCATTAAGAAGAAGGGAAGTATCTCTGAAGATCAACTGAGAACCGAGATTGCGCAAAAGGTTGCGAAGTTCAAGGTGCCAAAGAAGGTAATTACCATGTCCTGGAGCAATTGAGAGGACAGAAGCTGACAATGAATAGATTTGGATTCTTCCCGAAATACCCAAAACTGCAACAGGTAAAGTCCAGCGCCGCAAAGTTGCAGAGGCAATGCTCAAGAAAGACTCTTCCTCCCCTAAACTCTGAGGAGTCCACTATTTCCTGTTAGAGAGATGAGATAGCCCCGATTATTCGGGTATTGGCGTGTCAAAAGCATTATGCGGTACTTTGCCAACTCACTATTTGCTTAGCGAAAGACAAAAATTTTGATTATCTATAACCAGTCATGTATCAGCTTCTGTACGGAGTACTGCTTTCCTGATTTCCATCATCCTCAGAAAAATATATATATTGAATTGAATTGTCAATTAAAATCAATTTTCTACATCTCTTTTTAAGTAGACTTTGAAGGGCGGTTCTAGAGTAGAATATATAACCGAAATGATATGATCTATAATACGTATTCTCTACAGGTACAGGAGGGACAAATATCATCATGTAGAAAATGCGGATATTCTGATTCCCGGAACAGTTGCCAATTCCCAATGGCCTACCAAGTAGAATTGGGATGATTTTCACCTATTTCTTTGGGTTTGCATAGGTGTTGAGAGCGCATCGGAACTACATCCACAGATTGTCAGCACAAGCAGCATCTGACAGGATATGTTTCTATAGAGCCAAAGAATACAATGATCTTACCGGATAGATTTCGATCTTAGAAGTATGTCAGTACAATAGTTACATAGCTAAAGCGTTGAACGAGCAAGAACTTACGTTGTTCAAGTCCCACACTCCAGTCTTAGCATAGATATCGTTAGACAATGCCTCACGGATTTCTTCCTCTGTATCTGCGGAGACAACCAAGGCACTTCCGTTCATTGGTGGGGCTTCACCCTCCTTTGGGTGGTTTTTGAGGATTGCTCCTGAAGGACAATCAGTCAATGGCACCCCACGGATTGACCCTAGAGAAAGGTTGGAGGGGCATACCTCCCATCTTCAGGAGCCCAGAATCAATCAGGGGCCCCAAGTTGCCGATGTGCTGGCTATTGAAAGTTAGTTGATGCGGATAACAACAGTAATCAGATACCAGCACTGCTTTCCAGGTGGATGTAGTTTGTTTATCCCAACAAACAACCCACATTAAAGTCACATACGCGCGAATCCAAAGACAGGCCGAAAATAGATATCAGTCAACATGCCAATTAGCAAAAAACCAGATTAACAAGACCCATATTCCTGACAAATTGAATCATCCAGCAAGAATCGAAAGCATAACTAAATATCGTCGCCCAGATAGACCCAACTTACTCTCGCGCGGCCATCCTCCTCTCCAGCGTACTATCCTTCCGGTCGTGCACCACCACAATCCAATCCGGCTTCTGCGCCGCGTTGCTGGCCATAGCTCTCGAGAACAAAGTCGACCTGCTTGTCACTGCCGATGCTGGAGGAAACCGCGAAGAGCTGGTCAAGAGGCGGAGGGCAGAGGCGGGGGTTGGTCGGATCATTGCTGGACTTCGGCGGGAGCGATGGCAATTAGTAACGAGCGGAACAGCCGGGGGAGGGGGGGCGTGTGCGGGGAGCTTTCCTTGGTGCGGGCGTGCTGGAGGGTTGGTGAGCGCCAGAGTTCGCTGGTTAGTTAACTAGCCTGCCCAGGATGGAAGCGCGGATCGAGGCCGTTCGCCGGTGCGACATCTGTGCCAGGCCTGCTTCGTGTTGCAACTATGCCTATCTCCCCTTGGTGCGATCTATAACTTCGATATCGCAAGAGCCGTCATTTGGGTAGGACAATTACTTGCACGACCACAGCCAGCATGCACCCAGGCGGACGGTTTGTTACAGACAGCCGGCCAGACCGGCACGGAGCTCGCAGTAATTATAAATCGAAGCCGTTCTTGTTACCTTATGTCTTTTTCATAGGGTTAGTTACGTCTACAATGGACCCTGCCGTAATTTGAATTGCACTGTTATTGATTGGTTACCCCAATCATTGAAGACATAGCGGTCGAGAGTCTCGCATGGCGTCTGTAAAATTCATATAGAAGTCGCGACACAATAAAAGATAGAGTGAAGTACATACATACGTACATGCAAACTTGTGTTCCCCGAGAGTTTATGGAATGTCAAAAAAGGGTTAAAAACCATGAAGAAACTTGAGCGAGGATGGCTCGACGGACCCAATGCATGCCATACTAACATCAAGGCCAAATTATTAAGAAGCTAATAGCTCCTTTCATTTGACAAAACCATTTACGGGGACATTCACCAGGTGCAGGTAGTCAAGAGTGAGTCTCGTACAGGAAGAAACGCGGGTAACTCCCCCTCATATTGTAAGAAAATACATAAAGTAGAAAAGAAACATCAAAATATTATTCTATAAACACAGATAGAATGTATACGACGTCGAACGAGGGATAAGTAAGAAGTAACCTCACTCGAAAAAAAAAAAATATCACACCCCGGGCGCCCATTATGGTTCAAGAAAAGACACACGGCAAACAATGTGGTTAAACCTCTCCAATTGAATCAGGAGAAGCCATCGAAGAAAAATAATTCAAGCCGTACCAAAAATATAATATGCGAAAAAGGGTGAGAAATGCTTGTTGCCTTTGATATGGCATGCATTTAGGTGGAAATCGAATACAAGGACCTGCTTTGTTTTTTTGGCAGGAGTGTAAGTTCAAGTCATTATTTGGTGTTTTCGTTTCAGTTTTGTAGCCTTGATTTATTCCAATCGCATTGCCGGTAGGGTGTAGTGGGCGAGTAGTATTGCGAGAGGTGGCATTGTTTGTCCACATCTCAAACGAGTGGTTTTTGGAGATATGGGCGGCTGATGTGCTGGCAGAGACTGTAAGGTAAATAGTTGTTGGTGTGTCAGGGGGAGTTTTAATGTGTATGGTGTGAGGGGATGCACGCTATTTCTTTTTTCAGTTGTGGATCGCTAGTATTAGTACGCTTTTCGATTGCCGATATTGCCAGGCTTCTCTTCGGTATCAATATGCCAGACAACGTAGTTGGGTAGCCCGACGACCTGGTAGCCAGCACGTTTTGCCATCTTTGCGAAGCCTTCGGTCTCCGCCTGATTTTCGAAAGCATAGCAGGGGAAATTGATGCCTAAGCCGAGCAAATCAGCTCACTGCGCGAAAGCAAAGGAGAAGCAAGTGATAACATACCAGCTCTGTGCACGTCGGCCTTAACAATAATGTTGACGCCACCAATGCCATCTAGCTCAACCTCCTCATCTTTGTTTTTCCTCCAGTCACCCATGGAAACCAGATATGTTCTTCCAGTATCAAATTCTTTATAGCCTTCAACTAAGATGGTGTCTTTATCAAGCGTAGAGGCAAGTTTACGCGCTTTGTCGGACTCAATCCAGGAATTATAATCAACTGAATAAGGGTCAGCATTTTAACCATTGATAGACAGGGAGATAACAAACATCTTCCTTCAATATCTCGCCCATTTCGGTCATATCTGTGGAACCAAATGTCTGCAAGTCAAGTCAGCCCACAAGATTGTCTGCACATACTGCTGAAAATACATACTGGGTACAAGAATATCCTTATCATGAGCCACAAAGTCCTCAATGATCTTCTTCGGACTGTCCGTGATATCTACATCACGCCAATAGACCCAAGAATGCTCGGGCTTAAGCGCAGCAGTGAGGAGGAAATTTCTCGCCTTGGCCATTGCTTTTCGTCGCGGGGCCTGGGCTGCATATCCATGCTTCGCTTCAATATCCATACCCACGGAGACACCGAAATCCTTCTGAACGATCATGGCACTTCGGAAGGGAATCTTGCCCGGCATACCCTGGACTCGATCTAATTCAGCAGCCAAAATTGCCAATGTATCGTCTTTGGAGTCGCTGACAAGGAAGGCAAGGTCGATTAATTCGTGGGGATAGGTCAATTCCGAAACGAGATCAAAGTATTTCCCAAGGTAATGCGAAGCATCACGAAGAGGAGTGAGAATAAGAATGCGTTCCTTATTCTGAAGTGCTTTGGGGGTCGAGCGGATAGCATTGAGGTCCACCTTTTGCACCGTGCTGGAGTTCACTTCATATGGTTCGTGGTGGTTGAAGAGGACGGGGGTTTGAAGGTGAGCATGCCAATCCACCATTTCATTGACCGTCATCTTATTGGGCGGTTTCGAAGGACCGAAGCAATAAAAACTATACCAGAAAAAGAACGCAAACAATATTAGCAATTGGCCCAAAACGGGTATGCGATGAAAAATGATGCGAGGATCCCGCCAAGCAACACACCTTTGCATCTCCGTCGCCGAACGTGTGATTCCCCTCCACAGTAACATCATTGCCCCGATGATTGTAACTGTAAGGATAAAGCGTGGCTTGGACAGCAGTGTCAGTACCGCCCTCCATGGCGGTAACCTGGCCTGCGTGCCTTTCCACGAGATGCCACCTTTCGGAAGCAACATTGCTGAATGTGTCCACACCCTCTTTCCACGACGAATTGAAAAAGAAAAAAGATACTAAATATCTTCAGCGACCCTCAAATTTCGACTGCCGCTGCAATGTCTCTGCTCGTTCTGTTGTTGCTGATAATGTGGTGATGACGGCGGTGGTGATGGTTGGAGGTTGGTGACAATTGGCCGGAGGAACTTTGTCGAAAGGAAACAGAATATCCGAAAATAGGCTTTGTCGCTTCGTCGTCCAAGCCGCGAAGCTCCCCTTGATTCTCCTCACGTCTACCGTACTCCCTCGGACACGCTGGGTGGTAGCGAGCCAAGTTCAGCAAGAGCGCTTCAGCTTGCCAGATTCTCTGCACCCCTGTAGTTTTTTTTTCGTAAAAAATGAGAGTTTGACGGGAACTTCACACCCGGAAAATTGACGCCAAAACAAAAAGCAGAAACCAAGCGAATGGATGGGATCAAGGTTGGGTGTTCAATGGAACCTGGCCTCCTGCGCTGTGGTCGTTTTGCGTTAAACCACGGATCGATAAGGGGGCTGCTTGCCAGCCTGTGAGATGACCTGCCGCAGTGCACAATCAGCGTTCTTGATTGGCCAGCATGAGCCAGCGCTAGTGTCTTCTGCACGTGATTTAGTCAAGTGAATTGATTATATAAGCTCCCTGGGCGATGGCCGCGCTCGAAGGTTGCGCCTCCCGCTGGCCGTTTAGCATGTAACTCTATTGGCAGCTACAGACTAATCAACTACGTAATGATGGAATCGGCTTGGAAGTAAGTACTAGTAATGATGCCATGACTGGGTGTCTACATAATACGCCCCAACACCACCCCCGCGTCTGGGACATGGGCATGTTGCAATAAAAAGTACGGCACCATTCAGAGTAAAGGTTCAACACACCAGAAACAGCCGGCGTCAAAAGAAAAAGAAATGCTTAATTATTACCTGCCAATGAATACCGAGTACGCGCAACGGGCAATACGAAAACCTTTTAAAAAAGAAATGGAAGAACTTGATGGAATGTTACAGAGCTTGATAAAAAAACAGCAAAGAAAAGTCATCGGGTCGCAGGATTCTTAAAAAGCCATGCCAACAATAGCTGTGAGAAGGGCGATCATAGTCACACCACCGCGAGAAAGGACGTTATCAGACATGGCAATGCCAGATGATGGTTTGGGTTTTCCGTTGTTGTTTGGATCGGTGGACTGCGGGTCCTTAACATTTGAGAGACAAGTGAACTTGCCGCGAGTATTGGGCTTCAGGTCCTTTTCAAAGGTACTGCAAGAGAACTTATCATCAGAGCTCTGGATATTGACCTGGCCACGCACTTCATCCACACTGGGAAGTCGTATTCTAGAAATTCTATGTCAGTCTTGTCCATAATTTAGTATCATGGGCATAGGCGTACTCAGTGAAGTTTCCCGAAAGATCAAGGGCGCCATTTAGTTTCTTCAACTTGGGCACGTCCGTAATTGACTTAAGGTTGGTGTTGTTTGCAACCTGGAAGGCGCCTCTGACATCCTCCAAGAGTGGGAGCGAGAGATTGGAGAGCTGAGAGTTGGCCGCAAGGACTAAATCACCGGTGGACGTGAGGTTAGGAGCCGAGAAATCCTCGATATAGTTGGAGTACAATCCTAGTAGACCGGTAGTCTTCTTCAAGGACGGAAGAGAGATCGCGCTAACATTGCGAAAGGTCATGTTCAAGGCGTTTTCTAGGTTGGGAAAGGTGACCTTAAGTTTCATGTTATTGGCGGAAAAGCTGACAAAACCGGTCGTATTGGTGATTTGGTTGACATTGACCTCTGTCAAGTGAGGATTGTTGCTAATCTCCATGTCCCCAACAGTATTCAGGTTGATTCCTCCAAGGTTAACTAAGTCAGTATTGGCGATTCGGAGACGGCTGGCCTTGCTGACTCCTTTAGAGAAAGAAAGCTGTTGAAGTCTGGGAAGGGCCTCGAAGTTAATGCTGTCGACTTCTGTGAGGGCGTCGAATCTCAAACTAGCGAGTGTGGTAAGACCACTCAGCAAGAAAGCGTCACCGATCCGAGAGAGACTGCTGGCAGATAGCTCAGTCAAGTTTACTGCTCCCTTGCAAGTAAACTTTCCGTTGACGCGTTGCACACCAGAGATGGAGATGGTGCCAGAGGCTCTCTCAGAGACCTCGAGATCCCCAGTGATGGTTCTGCAGGAAGCAAGGCCATCCGCATCGCCTTGGTTCTGAATCACCTTTCCATCACAGTCGCCGGAAGCAGCAGAGGCAAGGCCGGCAAGGGCCAAAGCCGGAACGAACAGCTTCATGAGAACCATTTTGGTTACAATATTCGATAGGACTGATAGAGACGCGATAAATTAGTGGGATTGATATTGAAATTGAAATGAAAAGAAAATCAAAAAAACAAGTGTAGGAGGAGGGGATGTTGTTGGTTGGTTGGATGTGTTGGATGTGTTGGTTGCTTTTGTTGTTGTGAGGTTTGGTTGTTGTGGGCGTTGAGGTGTCAGGTCGCGAGACAACGAGTATGGGATTGTATCCCCCCATTAACCACAAATCAACAGGTTCACAAAGCAGGGTAGGAACGGGATGACATCAAGGATAGAGAGGGTGGGCAGAGGGCATTGGTATACTTACATGAGAAATGAGAGATGATATTAAAAGGCTGATATCTAGAATAGAGCTGTTGGTAAGTGGTTTCAGGCACGAACGATGGATGGCGAGGATCAGAGAAAGGGGGAAGAAAAGGAAACGCGACAAGAAGGGGATGAAAAAGGGTGACTGACTTGGCTGGAAGGCGCGCTTAGACAAGATGGAGCTGCGAGCTGAAGTGAGGGCGAACGAAGGGACGAGCGAGTGACGGGGAGGCCACGCGAAATTAAGAAGGCGTAATGGGGGCAAAAGAGTAAGAAAGAAGAAGAAGAAGAGAAAAAAGAATGAGCGAGCGAGCAAAAACTGCTTCTCCTTCTTCTGTTCGACGGCGTGGTCGGGCTCAATCGAGAGATGAAGAGAGAGAGAGGAACCTGGAGGCGTAGGGGGAGCGAGAAAAAAAGGCGTGATGTGCTTGCTTGGGCCGGAGAATAGGAGGGCCAGAAATGAGCATTACGTACCGACGGGTTCCGTACCGTACGGACGGCAAGCACCACAGCCAATGGCAGTGCCGGCAGCCGGAGGCCATCCCAATACAGGGCGTACTGGCGTGTTAGGGGCAAGAATCTTGGACATCCCAAGGGATTTCTGGGACTCTGTCATGAGTTGTTCGCAGGGTTTTCGCGATACGCCGCCATACGCCCGTACTAGCGGCTTCGAGCGGCCTCCGTCTGCGTGGTGCAGTGCTTCTCGCCCAGGCGGTTGAAACATTGACTTTCGCTGGCGTGTGGGCTGTCAGGAACCGGCCCACAAAAGTCGGCACCTGGGCGGCTATGATTGGGCGGTGCTGTGGCGGAATTGCCCAGTGCTGCAGCATGACTGGCCAATAAATTACAGCCGAAACCCACCCACTACGCTGCGGTAACCCGAATTTCAAGGTACGGTACCGTAAAGACAGCGCTGACGGCCATGTGAGTGGTCGCATCACATGTGGCTTCATACACCCCGGCGGCCCACCGCTGCTGACGTCGTGGCGATCGGCGCGGAGCGGCAAAACAGGCAGCTCGAGCAGCCACACTGTCTGGCAGCGGACAGGCGGAGACCGCGCGGAGGACTGGAGGCCAACCTGCACAACAACATGGTCGTGCACAGAAGCCAGGATGGATGCATTATTGTGGATTGTGACGACGGCCCGACGGCTGTAATAGGAATTTCAGCTGCCAGTGGCCGAAACTCGGGGGACCTTTAGGTGAAACAACGCCCCCGAGGCGGACCAGACAGGAGGCAAATAATGGCATTTCCATGGACTTCGAATTGCTACTCTCTTGAGCCACGGGTTACATGACGGCGTTGGATGTGTTTATCCGCACAATGGCCCTTTTCATGCCCTGATCCTCCAGCATGCCAGCAGGAAATCGCATATGAGTTCGTCACGGGCAGAAGTCCTTGTTCACCGGCGAATCGGCGATCCACCAGATCGGCAGTTCCCAAAAAAGCCTTTGGATGATAACAGCAAAAAATCAAGTATTTAATCTATCCCTGTTCTAGATCTTTCTGCTGGGCATGCGCGATAAATCTCATTTTGAGAGCAATGCAAGATATACGTGTATGTATTTTACCACAGATATTCCCCCGTCTGCAGCTGTCTGAAGCACGAAGATGAAACGCAACGGGTGTGTTTGAACACCGACCTCTGGAGTCAGGGGACGCCACGGAGCCGAATTTGTAGCAGCCGAGCGCCTTTCCGAAAACTCGACGCTCGCGCCTATGAGCTTGAGCCAGCGATGGCTGGTGGGCGAGGTTAACGCCTCTTTGGCCGCGTGCGTGGTCTGGTTGCTTTGTTCGCGGTTGGTGAATCTGACTAATTTCACGCGTCTAAACCACGCCGGATACGACCTCCACGGCCGCATCCGGCTCCCCAGCCAACGGCCGCAGGGCAACAAAACCAGCGCCTGGTCCTCGTCCGGGCTGAGAGAAATGAAAATATCTACGGCGCCAGTTCTAAGCTGATCAAAGGGCCCTATTCTTGTAGCCACTTTTTTCTCGCACCAGAACCTTTGTGGTTCTGGTATGAATGCCCGGTCTTTGGTGGGAATAGGTCAACGTTGCTCATCTTTCATCGCTGCAATGGCTCCACGACGCTCCCTACGTATCAGCGCTGCGATACAAGAGACGGTCCAGGCGTCCTCAGGCCCAGAGAAAGCATTGAAAAGCCGAACTGAGAGCAATCGAGTTGCTAAATCCAAGTCGAAGAAGCCTACAGTGACCAAGGCGACCGTAACGGTTACCGCTACTACGACAACCACCAAGTCAAAAGGCAAGAAGAAGGCTGCTGAGAAGTTGCCAACCGAAAGTCTCCAGTCTAATGCTACGGACGGTCCATCGACCCCGAAGAAACGAAAACGCGACGATGAAAAACCCGCTCTACCTTCTACCCCCCCTCCCTTTTTTCCGGATCTCAAGCCTATTCCAGCATCATCCGCGCCCCCAGATCTAAACCGCCCCGTCGACCCGCACCGAACTACGGCGACTCTTGTTACACCCCATGGCTCGCACGTTACGGCCTACCCACGCACCATGGAGGAAGCGTCCCCATCGAAAACGGGCCTTCCGCGCCCCACCGCCACGACAGGGAACATCCTCGAGCAGGGCCTAGCGCATCTGATGAAGGTGGCGCCTAAGATGCGAGCTATGATTGAAAAACATCCAGATCCTCCGTTTTCGGCGTCACATTTGGCTGAGGAGATTGATCCCTTCGAGCGGCTTGCCTGTGGGATTATCGGGCAGCAGGTTTCGGGCGCGGCTGCGAACTCGATACATAAGAAATTTGTATCGCTGTTTCCTCAGGAGCAGAGCCTGAGTGATCCTGTGGACACGAAGAAAGAGAACAGCTCGGGTCGCCGCCGAAGTGCTGCTAAAGGTGACAATAAAGACAAGGACAAGAGTGAGAATAAAGATAGCGAGGGCAATGGAAACACGGAAGCCAAATTGCGCTTTCCAACCCCGCAGGAAGTTATAACACTTGATATTCCGACTCTTCGCTCAGCAGGCTTGTCTCAGCGAAAGGCCGAATATATTCATGGATTGGCGGAGAAATTCGCCAGTGGTGAACTGAGCGCGCGCATGTTGCTGACCGCTAGCGATGAACAAGTCCTCGAAACCCTTATCGCTGTACGAGGATTGGGCCGGTGGTCGGTGGAGATGTTCTCTTTATTCGGCCTGAAGAGGCTGGATGTGTTCTCTACAGGGGATTTAGGAGTGCAGTAGGTTTTTCCTTCTCTTAACCCCCCCTTTATCGAGTACTTTTTTATCAGAGTAGTATATTCATTGCTAACTCTACTCGATATAGGCGTGGTATGGCCGCCTTCGTTGGTCGTGACGTCGCAAAGCTCAAGGCCAAGGGAGGTAAGTTCAAATACATGGCAGAAAAAGAGATGGTCGAGATTGCAGCGCCGTTTTCTCCATATAGAAGTCTATTTATGTGGTACATGTGGCGATGGGCGGAAACAGACATCGAAGTTTTCCAAAACTAGACATGAGTATCTCGTCTGCGGAATACCTTTCTTTTTATATGTGCGCTTGAAGCACTGGTGGAAATGTATGGATTATATCCGCAGATTGTCCCTTTTTATACCCAAGATCGCCAATAAGACCCATGGCCTAGAGAGTATCTAGGCCATTAGAATATTAATATAATGCCTACGTGACATTTATTGTCAACTTGGCGCAATTTGGTTATGTTGTAGTAAATATACAACGAGCAGATATAACAGCCGTGAAGGCTTCGATATCCATCCAAAGCCTCACTTTCACTGGAGCCTCAACACTCATCCGTGCCATATTGTAGCTTCGTGCAGCAAATGATTGCTCCTTGCTCGTGGATTCCAAGTCAGTTACACGCCGCCCTCCCCTGTCAGTAGCTGTGGGGATGCTTTGCTGAATGCCCTTTCCGGTTTGAGATATCTATATCATGTCCTAGGGCAGACATGATAAGAGCACTACATAACAATGAACGCGTGAAACTTTCAATGTTTGCCCAGGGGCAAAGACATTTTTTATCTGGCTGTGTTTGTATGTATGTACAACAGCGATTGAAAGAATCGGATCGCCTTATGCGCACATATTAAAAAAGAAAAGCAAAAAAGCTGAGACACAACAAGTATATATTAAGAAAATGACGGGGGAAGGGGAGCGGAGTGGAGTTCAATGGCAAGGCCTCAGATCAACTGAATTCCCCTCCGACACCCAGTCGAGGCTGGATATCAAACCAGCGCCTAGGCGGTCTACTAAGTAGTGCCGGCGTCCAACACTAGGGCGACCAACCTATCACTGGGCTGTTGCTAGATTTCTTGTTTTGCTGATTATATGTTCATATTGTGTTGCCCGATTAGGAAGGCTTTAGCCAGATGATATTGCAATTGTCAGCGCTGCGGAATCGCTGACTACTCATCCACCTCTCGAAAAGGAGTAAAGGAGAGTATACACAATGGGTAGCATCGATATGAAGAGTTTTTGAGGCATAGTCTTTGTGGATTTCCGACTGCACTCCGGTTGATATCAAGGTCTCGAAGATCAGGCACTGTTGAAGAGGACAGGCAGAGCAAGCACAGCAGACCACTACACATCAGATTTTGTAATTCACTTGATGCTGGAGAGAGCTACTCCTGAGCTTACAGACAAAGCACGAAGTGCTAAACGAGACGGCTTATGAGAATAAGCCAGGAGAGGCGAGAATCAAAGACCGATGACGGATATCGGAGAAAGAACAGCAGCGGATATCACTTATATTCCCTACATAACTACTTTTATGTGCGCACAGGCCTCCAGTTGACAATAAAATAGGTTCATGGAGGATCGACGTTGGTTTTTCAACCGCAGCAGCAACGCTACTGCTATTGGCTTGATGATGGCACCCTTTAAAAGAAAACCTGCGATAATTTTGCCTTGCCTGCAAGGAATATGGCATCATAAGAGTACGGAGTACCGGGCAGGAGGATGAGACATAGCAGGGAACCCGCGCGCACCGCTTCGACGGCAGTATATTCCGAACCAAGGTCCCTGGAATTGGAAATAATAACGGAGCACACCATGATCTACTACGTACCCGTTTGTTTTTTGTTTTTGTTTTTGTTTTTTTTTTTTTTTTTTTAATCATGACGCAATCCAGAGACGCGGTGATTTCCCTTAAGGTGGCGCCTCCAGAGTCTTGGAGCCCCTTTATTCCACCTCCCCGTCCTGGGCATGTTTCTACCACGCGGTAGGCGGCAAAGTTCATGCGAGGTCTCCAACAACGTTAATTTTTGGCCAGTCCTGTTTCAAGCTGGCCGTAGTTAGTCGCGCTTCCAGCATCGCAGGGTAGGTTGACTTCCCGCCGATGTATACTGTATGGAGTAGGAGGTGCTATTTATCGATGATGTATGAGGACATTTTCCCTGTAGGGAGTAGAAGCGATTTAAATTTAAAAAACAATTCCTAAAGCTTTAGGGGGTATCAATCGGTGTTCTCTTTTTTTTGAAACGTTCACACTTAAGACATCGGGGGTCAAAGCGTTAAAATGCGAGCAGTCTATGAGGTGTTGCATGTATACACATACACATAGTATGGAGTGCAGAGCAAATAATATATACGTACATACATCATCAAGAATCGTGCAAGTGGAAGCGGGCCTACCCGATACCACAAGAGAACGAGCCTTGTCTGACAATTGTCCGTAATCAATTGCGACTTTGCGGTCCAGAGCACACCCACTTTGAAAATAGCCCTTCTCTGTTTGTAATCACTAACTCCCCCTGGGATCAAGGATAGATATACATACAATTGAAAAGGCCAGTGCGCCGTGGGTGTTTTTCACAAAAATGCTGGAGAGGCAAACCAGCAACAGACCTGCGTGCTGGGATTCACGGGTCCCTGGTCCATTTGGCCTTGAATTCAAACAAGAGCCATGTTTCAGCCAATCTGCCGAGAGCGTGACGCCCTACGGTCCGAACCCGACCCGCGATAGCCAGCTTGTACTTCCAGTTCCAGAAATCTTCGTTTTGCATCTTTTCTTTTTTTCTTTTGAAGGATTATTGGACACTGATCGCGAGAAAGAAAATATAGGACGCGCAAGTGCTTCTCTAGCAATTTTAGTTCGGTTAATTAATTACCTCAACTAAATAGGAGATCGAACAACGGTAGGCGTAGCAATGCTGATAGATGCCAAAGCCATTGATGGAAAAGGCCGGTTGGATTTCGCCGGTCGATCTCTTCCAACTGTTTCGGCGTCGGTGATCAATGGTGTGCTTGACGTCTGAAGGCCTAGGAGCCGCCAGTAAATAGCTAATAACTAGTCAGTTAGGTAGTTAGCTAGACAATACTGTCGAGTTGACTGGACGATCGCGCCAGCGCACATCCCGGCGAGGTCGAATTAACCACGTTAACCACGCTCGGCGACCAGCAGGCGTCGCATTGTCGCAGGATGCTACATGTGACGTGGAAAATCATACTCTGATCCTCACGCCATATTGCAATGGCGACATTCTGGACGGTCGCGGCCCGTCTGGTCCTCCGCTTGGTCAGCCTAGAGCCTTGCTCGTGTCGTCTGAGAGCCGCCAGGTTGCTGCCATGATCATCAGCGAGGTTATGATTGGGAGTCACTTGGTTATCGCTCGACCGGCCGAACTTTATTTCTGAGGTTGTCGAGAGCCGTCGAGGCACCAGATTTGCGCAGGATATCAGGCATAGAAAGAAAAGAGAGATCAAACAGAGGCAAAGCAACGCAAAACAAATTTGGGTGCCGTCAGGATAATCACCCTTTAATATGACGTTTCAACAATGCGTGGCAACATCACCCACTTCCAAGGTATTGGCTTCCATCAGGATGAGCGCTTTCAACAGCGCACATTGGCATACATGTATATGTGTAGAAATAGCTGGGAAAAGAAATCGCGGCAGGAGACATTGAGACATCAAAATTTCTTCGACTCGAACTTTTTCTAGGATGGCTGTGCGCTATTTTTGTTGCTCAACCCTTTGCTCCACAGAATTAGGGATCCGAGGCTAATAATCCAAGTGTGCCGGAGCTGGGGACCGGGGATCCTTTTAGTGCAATTTAGTGATAACTGGAGAACCCTGTAATGTGCAACGCTCGGTACAGCAACACCTTCTCAGGTGGCAGTGAGGTGAACCATACCGCCAATCATGGGAAGGAATTCGCTGCGGCCAGCCGGGGCACCCTGTTTCTCTGACAAAAATTTGTCCACAACATTAACGGATTCGATATTCAGGGGCAACGGCAGGCATGTTGGCAACCATGGGAATAATGATACCGTCGTGGAGGGGAGGCCAATCAAAACCTACGCGTATAGCCACTGGCGGCCTGGCCGTTGTCTTGTCCCTGCATAACGGCGCTCCATTGCACTGACTCTTATTCCTTGCCCGCAAAGTGCCGCCCAAGAACGCTTGACCCCAGTTTGATATTCAATCCGAGAGCGTTCTTCATCTTAAGCAATATGAAGCTAAGCCTGAGGGACTCTTTGAGCCTCGATTGAGAACGTATCAAAACGGAAAAGGGCCCAAGCAGCGATGAACGGGTACCGCAACGATTGCGGGTTGTCGTTTGAACTTTCCCGGCACCCGGAAATGGCTTTTGAGGCACGCGAATATAATTACAGCTAGGAAGATGAGGATAACGAATATCGCAGGGTATGTATTGCAACTCAAATCCATTCATGGCAGTTATTTTCGTAAGTACTCCGTATGTAGTATACATGCGCTGTCCTTTTTGACGCGGCTTCTTAGGCCATTCGGGTATCACGCAGCAGACCCGCCAGGGGCTGTAACACAAAAGCGAACCGTGCTGAGTCAAAAAGAGTCCGGGCATCGTGCCGTAGCAGACAAAATCTGCGACGTTCACTGTGCCAGCCTTGAAAATGACCTCTGATATCCGACTGCCGGCATGAATCCCAACCACGGTTTGCTCAGGGCCTAGCGATTCTACCCCGGGATGCCGAATGATGCCTGATGACACGACTTTTTCAGGTTGGTCTGGATGCGCTTGCGCGAGTGTATGTTATGGCGATAAAGAGCAAAAGAATGACAGAGCAATTGCATGGCGCGCAAGACCTGGCTTCCAAGGGCCCCAGGAGAAGATCGTCGCCTCCTTGCCTCCCACGCATCGCAACCCAACTGTACATCTAACACGTCTTCCATGGAACAACCATGTGCGGGAGTAGGTATGTCTGTTGGGATGTTTTTTTTTTTGGTCTCTTGGGAGCTGTCAGACGCGAGTTGGCAGCCAGCAGCGACAACGAACTAACTAGGGTTTTGACATCGGTCTCAGTGATGGTTGAGCTGTCATATCTGCTCGCCGTTGTTCGCTTCACCGGGGGGTCGTAGCCGAAGGTGCGTCGCCGCCCACGCAGAAGGTCTTATTCACTTAGTTTACTGTCAAGAACCATGACGAAAAAAAAAAAAAAAAGGCAAGGCGTAAGCGACAGTTGAGCTTGGGGCTCTAAAAAAATTTAAAAATGGCAATTCGATGGCCAGCGCTGACTGACAGGTCATTATTGGGTTCTGCCAACCCTACACTCAAGCCTTATGAATAGTTACCAGTGGCGTCAATATCAATCGAGGCTGGCCATCAACGTGGGAGCTGCCGATGATGCAGCGCTCAGTCCCACATGCATACCAGCCTGCCAGACCAGCCAGATGCGCCAAGAGTCTTGCTTCGCGGGTACGAGGTATGCAGACTCATCCTTTCCATTGCTCCTCTGATACCTGGGCGTTGCTGTTGGGTGACAAAACTGCTCAAATGTGCAGTAGCTAATGTGAAGCTCGCGAAACTGCTTGGAAGCCGAGCCCAAGACAAGTTGCCCCTTGAATATGTATCCTGTTCAAGCTCTTTCTGTGTGACCCCCGTAGAGCATGAACTCTGGGAACCACGACTCGTGGTGTTTGTTACTACAGCTGTGCTTAGATCGCCACCGGCGACGGCTTTTCGGCTCCTTTGACCATGCATCAGAAGGCGATGCGTTCGCCGAGCAACAAGAAACAAAAATTGACGTCCTGGCCTCGGATGCCTAGAAAAAAAATCTTCAAATTTACGAGCATCGTATCTGAGAGGAAAACTCTAGAAAACTGGCCCTCTTTTGCTGTCTATCTGTTAGAAGTGCGCCTTGCCACCTCAGCAACAGGTTGCTGACGATACGAGAATGACTGGGAGACTCTGCAGTAGTTACTATTATTGATGAGCCACTTTTTAATATGTCGGTAAAAAGTTTTCGCAGAATTCTTAACCTTGCTGCGCCGGGAACTCTCGAAGCATCCAGCCAGGGAGCTTTCGACGCCTCTCATTTCCGGGCCCTGAGCCGTCGGATAGCTTTTTAGAATCGTATGATCAGGCTTCTCCTGTGAATCGTATGTATGTGCATACATCCATCCATCGCAACGTAGCTTTTTCCAGCAGAAGCCTAAATTGCAAAGGGCAAAGAGAAGCGTGGAAGTTTGGATGAGTCAAATCACCATGCCTGGCTCGGCTGATACCGAACAACTGATGCCGCTTTGGAAGATAAGAAAAGTTAGACTTAGATGGACCTCAAGGGTTAAGGCCAAGCAAGGTCTTTTCGAATATCAACACTGCTGCAACATTGAGAGCACTTACCTGCGCATTGACTACGCAAATCGCCATCTAGAGCTCTTGCACACAGCCCCTATCCACTTCGACTGTAGGGCCAATGGGATTTGGATGCATTAAGTGGCAACCATTAGTATGCTATTTCCACCGTCAAAAAAAGGGCTTCATCGCAAAGCTTCCATCATGTACTCCGTAACTACACGAGTGACAAGGGGCCTAGTCATCTGCATCCTGATACCAAGGCGAGCTAGCCACACAGGCACCAAGATCGCCAAGGGCGGCCAGGGACGACAAGAATGAAACATGTTTAATTTCACACCTCAAAATACGCTTGATAAAGCTTGGGCCCTTTTGAAGCGTCCTTGTCTGATCGACAAGACGCCAAAAAGTTAACCTAACGGCTTCCTTTCGCGTGTCCATATTGCTTGATTTTAGTTGACTCTTTCAGGACAAAAGACGTCGGTTTCTAAACCTTTGGGGGAAGATAAACTGAGGACAACTTGCCGTGCCACCAAGGAGAGGAGAAATCCATATCCACGTTGAAGGTATGGCAACAATGGAAACACTCTAGAAACGAGGTCAAACACTAGTGATACCTTCACCCATTGAGTATCTCCGTATATGATACCTATGCCTGCTGCAGTTCTCAGCAACCCACTATCGCCAAGGGGATTTTCGCCTGGTATTGCTCCAGATTGAACACGCAACAACACTCAGTACGAGTCTTCATATTGCGCGCTAAGCCGGACACCGAGAGCGCCCGGCAAGGTCGCATAAGTATGGAGCATGCAAGTATGATATGCAAGAGAGCATGGCCCACAAACAACGCAAAGAGCACATACAGATTGGGACAATTCCCCAGAGGAGAGTTACAAGATTGGCAAAGACGGCAGGTATTCCCTGTAAAAGGGTACAGTCGAGAAGCGCAGGGACATGAGACGCAGGCATGGCAGGGGTCTGCTGAACCCGAGAGAAACTCTTCCCATTTTCGAATAAAATTAAGATCGAGAAGAGCGGAATCCTGGCCCGGCCTAAGATATCCACGCCGGCGACGGCGATGGCGACGCCCCCCAGGTTTTCTGCCACGACATCTAATTTTCTTTTTTTGGTAGAAACGAGATGGAGAGTCTTATCGGGCTTGCCAACCCGGCATACACCAGCTTTGAGGCGCGGTTTGCTGAGTCTCTTGGTGAGCTGCATTCCATCGGTATTTCCTACTAGCTGTCACATCATAGTCACAAGAGGAGGCTGCATCTGCGGCAGAGCCGAGTCGCGGGTCGGCTCGGTCAGTGCAGCGTTGATGAGATCCCGAGGCCGCATTGGGCAGTTCGAGGCCCGGTGTACTGGGCATACGAGAATATGCGGCCGGCATGCGGCGAGCACTGTAATATACGGTACGGGCCAAACCGCTGACTAAGCTGGGTATCATCGACCATCTCCGACGCCGCGTATACTCCGTACAAAACGCCGTGACGGCGAGCTTCATTATTGCTGTTGACACTGCCTCGGCGTTCGGACGGGTTGGATGGCATGGCGCGGGGCACTTATATAATAATAGTGCAACATTGGCATCGACTACTGCTGGTCCGCGAAATTGGCTGCAGTAGTTGAGAACTGCCCCCGTGTAGGGCCAATTCCTCCGCGGACGGCTCGAAATTTGCGGATTGTCCAGTCGCACGGACTTTGCGGAGAAGCTGGAGCCAGAGACACATGGCATAAGTCTATGCACACGCCGAGCATGGATCCGACTTGCGCCAACTGAGTTGGAAGGAATGCGGTCCGCGGGGCGATGGATCAGCATCGCGTTTTAGCTCTCAAGGCGCCGCCCGTCTAACGGCGCCGGGTGGGTTTGCCTACATACACATCAGATATCGCTTGATGCTGCCCAGATAGTAGCGTTGTATCCGTGACGAGAAAGACTTAGACGTCGCGCTGGCTTCTGTATGTACAATCTAGCATCGAGTGTTAATCCCGGCTTCCCCACGGTTCCTTCTCAGTCTCCCTCAGTGTGCCCCGCGGCCTGATACGCCCCGAGCATAAAAATATTTTCTGGATACGTGTTTGGGGAGCGGAGACCAGCACTGCGTGTGCTAGGCAAAGCAATGGGAAAATGAAACAGGTCGTCGAGTTGAAACTCTACAAGAGCTCGACCCGACTTATCACCACTACCCCCGTCTATAGAGGGATTCGAGAAAGCCGATCCCGAGGTCTTAAGATATTGGGCCTTTTTTTCCCTCTCGTTTGTTGCAATGTCGCCAAGTGCAATTCAAAGAGACCCGAGACTGTGTTTTATTCAGTTGTTCTCACAATATCAAGTGTTTCACTGGGTATTTGATACTCTACACCACAGCACAATTTGCCAATACTCTTGACATCGTTTAGTTTCTCTTATTTAACATTTGTTTGCCATGCTGATTCCGCTATTTGACGGAACTAAAACGATCTATGTCGCCCCAGTACGCCTGTTTCAATTCGTGCGAGAAAACGCCTGGGGTCCAGGGGGGTACGGGCCTGGCTGGGTGCATCCTGGCCCTGCCAACCGGGTACAGATGGCCTCAGCCATACATACGCCTCTTTATTTCATGCTATATATAAACAGCGCGGATTGTATATAAACTAGGTGGTCCGCAGCTTTCTGTCATACCTGCCCTGTGGACAAAGTCATTCACTCATTGCCCCATTTGAGGATATTTTGTCCCCAAAGTGAGTGACATTCGAAAATACATATAAAAGGCCAAAAAAAAAGTCGACAAGATGAAGTACACCGCCGCCCTCCTAACAGCATGCTCCGCGCTCGCCAGCGGCGCCAGCGTCCTTCCCGGCAAATTCAACAAGGGAATAGCCATTGGTGAAAACGGCAAAGGCGGCCCCTTCGCCGGTATGTTGTCTTCCGTCCGATCGGAGCTCCAACTCTTACTCGAAACAATCCGTGGCTGATGGCAGGATGCTCAAACAGGCGCGACCAACCACCAAATCGACCTACAAAACCCAAGTGCCCTTGGTGCAACGTCGGACACTGACAGTGGTTTTGTACCAAATTTGAAATGGAGTTTCTCGCTTTCAAGAATGAGAATGTTCCACGGAGGTTGGATTCGTGAACAGGTTCTTTCGGATTTACCGACCAGTCATGACATCGCTGGCGCTCAAATTCACATGAGCAAGGGTGCTATCCGACAAATGCATTGGCATAGAGTTGTATGTTCTTCACGATTAATATCAGAGGCCCCATATATCGTGTTTTGAGGCTGATTTTGCCACCACAGGCTGAATGGGGCTATGTCTATGCTGGTCGAATCTTACTTTCTGCTGTCGATGAGGATGGCAAATTCCAACTGGACTATTTGGATGTTGGAGATATGTACTATTTCCCCAAGGGTGTTGCTCACTCTCTTCAAGGTCCGCTCAACATGATACGCCCACCATTGTCTCAGCCTGGCTCACACTTGGATAGGTCTTGATGACGAAAATGAAGCCTTGCTTTGCTTCGATGATGGTGACTTCAGTCGCGTTGGGTACGAGTGGCCCCGTTTTCTGAGCGGACAAGGCGCTAACAATTTTTTATAGAACAACATTCCAAATCAACGATTGGATCACGCACACTCCGAAGAGCGTTCTTGCGAAGAACTTTGGCGTTCCACCAAACACATTTGACACATCGTTCAACCCCGAACCTGCCCTTGTCAACTCGACTATTAGCACCAAGAATGTCACCGGACCCCATGGCCCCGTCACTGGCAATAGTTCTTTCGTGTTCCACAGCCGGCCCGAACACCACATGCAGGTTCCAGGACACGGTGGAACAATCCAGATTGTGGACTCTCGCAACTTCCCGATTTCCAAAACGATCGCTGCCACTGTCGTCACCTTGAAGCCGGGTGGTCTCCGCGAACTTCACTGGCACCCCACTGTAAGCCGCCCCTCTTTAGATTTCTCGCATGGAACGTTACATCGGGACTAACCGCTTCTGCCACGAAATATAGGCCGAAGAATGGCTCTACTTCCACCGTGGTACTGCTCGCGCAACTGTGTACATTGGCGCTGGAAACTCGAGGACGTTTGACTTCCAAGCAGGCGATGCTGGCGTATTCCCCGACAATAGCGGTTCGTACCTTATTATAAAGTCAAGTTTTTTCCCTAGAACTTGTCCACTAATGCATACCATTATTTAGGACATTACATTGAAAACACGTCGAAGACCGATGACCTTGTCTATATTGAGGTCTACAAGGCCAACCGCGTTGCTGACATTTCTCTTGGCCAATGGCTTGCGATGACTCCAGCTGATTTGGCCGCCGCGGCGATCAACGTCCCCATTAACGTCATTGAGGGTATCAAGAAGGACAAACAATTGATCATTCAGACTCCCGCTAAATAAACAAAATGCACGTCTGAAACGGAGACGGCGGGCCATGTGTGTGCTCCGTTTAAGATTTGCCCAGTTTCTCATGTTTTCTTTTTTTTCTTCCAAGCTTCTTTAGCCCGTGGCATCTTGTCCCACTTATACCTTTTTATTCCTCCCTCTGTACGTATATCTCTCAACACTTTTCTTCTTGCCGATATATATGCCCTATTTGTATATCCCAACCGATGCTATGCTAGAATTCTTGAGAAAACTGCATTTATAATAACTGCGCTCCCGTATTATGCTTCCGATCCTGCATTGTTAGTCCCGCCCCAGCGGAAGGAATGGGTATTCTGAGCAGGGAACGGGAAAACGTGCCTGCGGATCCCGGATGATCAGTTATAGTAGTACGTACTCCGTACCTACATACGGAGTACAAGGAGTCATTTCGAGCGGGTTTATTTAGCTTGCGTCTTAGCAAAGGTAGGTAGCTACCTCATGGTATGGGTTTAAGCACCCGCGACTCAGAATCCTTCGACGGCAGGACACCAATTTTACCTTAGGTCACAAGGCTCTTGTGTGCCGCGCTGGGCGAGCTAACTAACCACTCCGTAATAATAATAATAATATGGGGAGGGGAGGGAAATGAAAGCTTGCCGCAAGGCAAGAATTTGCCACGGGTCCACCCCCCCCTCCCCCGGCTCTTTCGTGCGCGCGCGAGAGAGCCGTGCACAGGAAAGAATCTCCGCCAGATTGTCAATCCTATGGAGCTTCGAGGGTACTTCCGCTCCACTCGCACGCGGAGTGCTAGCCGGCCGTTTTCCTGCACGGTGAAAAAATGTATGGCTATTCTCAATTTCCGCAATAATCAGAACCGTATTTGCAGATTGCGATGTGAGGCTTCATCTGGTTTCTAGAAAACGTGTTGGCTAAGGAGGTCGACCACCGTCGAGCCGATAGGGGTGAAAAATACGGGCGCAAAACGCCACGGCGAATCCACGAGCTGAGAGCTGCGGCTACTCGAAAGGGACTAGAATCCTGCTTCGCCATGGGATATTTTTGGGCATCACGGAGACCCGCGAGCAGTGTGAGAGGCGTGATTGGAATGTCCTCAAGGCGAAACTTCGGCGTCCGTATACAGATGCACCAGGCCGGTCGGTTAAAGTTTTTGGGACGCATGGAAGCCTGTCGGTTCACAAACGCAGAGCTGGGCGGTCAGAATCGATATATCTCCATGGCAGCTCTTTGGCTGGCTCCTCAACGGGCGGAAGCAAGACCCTGGATGTCTCGCTTGGTACGACTTGTAAAAACAATTCTCGGGCTAACGAACCAACTAGTTGCCTATCGAGTGACTGACTAACAAGGCGATCTGCAGCTGGCTAAGGTTAAGCATCCGCCGAAGGCGATTCTCGTGAAGAGTTTGGCCACAAGGCGCCATCCGCCTCGCCCGTCTGCCCATCTTGGTCGCATCCGGTCTCGGGAGCGTGCTGCATACCAAGCCTGCACGCAGCTGCCTCCGAGCAGGGCGCGTGACGAGTCTTGGAGCTGAGGATCCAGGCAGAATGGTTTTTTGGCGTGGAGACCACTCGCTAACATCGTATACTCCAGGCTCTCCAAGAAAAGTCGTGTTGTATCAAAAATCCAAAAAAAAAAAAAAAAAAAAAAAAAAAAAAACGCATCTCTGGACCGCACGCTGGGTCCATCCTTCTCGCTTCTTCCCTGTGTCTAGATGCACATCCTGTTTTATTATTTGCTTTCGAGCGCCATGCCTCTGCCGTATCTTCGTTGCGCTTAGGCTGCAGCGTTGGTGGGATGATGTTTGGGCGTCGAAAGAAAATGCACCCTTTACTTTGCTTGTATTTTGTTGAGAACTTGAGACCTTTTTGGCTAATTGTATTACAAGTGTCTTCGTTAAAGGCGTTGTATATGACGCGTCTGAGCTCTGGCTCCTGAATCAATGCAACAGTCTCTGCCCTCGCAGGATCGAAGCTCTCAGCGCAGAGTACCTTGCCCCTCCTGCTTTGACACCATCTGCCTCTGCAGTACACTAACCCTCAAGTTGCATTAAACGGGAAGGGCATACACTGCCAGAACCCATGTGTGAGGGGTGATATATTAGCCCCATATTCCCCGTTTGCGGCCTCAGGTCGCTGGTTAAGATTTGGACTTAGGACCCATAACCATACCATCATTCGAGTAATAATGTGGGCACTCTTGAGCCTTGAATCCGGATGTGACTCAATACGTTGCCTTTAACCTAGGCTCCATTTCGTTTGCTTACCTCATAATTCACAACGCCCTGGACATCCACTTGGAATCTTTCCGTCCACTCCAACACGCCCACCCGAGCAGATACAGAAACAGGGACAGATTCCACGGTTGCCCACTCACGAAACAATCCGAATCAACCTAAAAGCTCACATGCTAAGGCAGGCATACCTAACGGCCGAAAGAATGATATCACTTTCGCTGATCATTAGATGCAGCCATGTGGAGTGCAGATACCATTGGCCCAAGAAGTCACATATATCCAGCCAGAAAGTACATAAGAGTCGGAGAATTCGCGACTGGTGTTATGTGAATATGCCTTAAGAATTCGGGATAATTGCTACTTTAGCATCGGCCGGGTTGATGAGCTAGATGCCATGACGGCAAGGAGAACCAAATTGAATACCTCGTCCTCATGAAGTAACAGAGTACTCAACGTGTGACATCCGCTCAATATTCGGGTGTCAACTGGATCACAGGACTAAGCTTTGAGACAGTATAAAGACCTGGCCATGAAAAGCAGTGACATCAGCCCACATGTAAGGGTATCATCACTATTACTCTGAGTTCAGGATAGAAAATAACGATGAGATGATATGAGTATTTTTTTCTAGAATAGCAGCTCTTTCACCATGAATTCTAATTCACAATATCTGTACAATTCAATGAAAATGTTCTTGCTCCTAGTATCCCTCTACCAGCATGGGAGTGTGCTGGTATGTGATGACAGCCATTTTTCTTGCTGAATAGGTTTGACATTCATCAGCCCCTTGGCATGGAAGTGTCTATCTCTTGAGAACCAAGGAGTCCAGATCATCACGCTCCTTGCGCTCACGCTCAACTTCATCAATCAGGGGTTGCAGATAGCGGATGTCCTGCATTGTAAGATACAGCGTCAGCAGCCGGCCACATGACCACACCTGTTTAGGAAAGCGGGTTTGCTCACCTCCTTTGCTTTGGTTTGCTCGCTCACAGGCAGTATTTGCTGTTGCAAAGAAAGCTGTTGGATATATCACTCCCATTAGTCCGATTATGTCTTGATACCCTTGCTGCCTTCCCCTCACACATCGGATTTCAGGAATCTCATGGATACAACGCACCTGGAACGCGCGGCGAAGGCGGTAAATGCGGTCATAAGCCTCCTTTGGTGGAAGTCTTTTCAGCGCTGTTTGGACAACGTCGTTTTCCTCAGGAATCAAATCATCATATCTGTCAAGCACAGCCCGCACGCAGTCAGTCAGCCGGCTCGCATGAAGGGCTAGAAGAATGCCGCTGAATCGGCATTGCCATTGCAAAAGCAAGCGCTTCGCACGCACCTGAGTCCCATCTGTCTGTATCCAGCGGCGCCGGTATACCATTGGGCAAAAGGCATCATCATGCGTTTGACCCATGGCACCTCGAACGTTCGGTTGACGATGGCGGCAAGCGACATTGTGAAGAAAGAGAATGCGATAGATTGTGTATCTGTCGAAATCCAACGGAAATTGTGTCCCACACCTTCAATGGCTCGGCGCGACGGCGGTCAACTGGGTGGTGCGATTCCTCCAAGTGAGATGATGTTGTGCAAAATGGCAACGCTCGGACCAACTTTCTCCGAACCCAGATCTCGTGACTGTGAGGGAGATCCCGAGGAGAGAAGGATTGGGTTATTCCTTGTTTGGGGTCCTTCTCCTCATTTCACAGCTACACTGTCTCCAACTGGCATTCTTCTTCTTTGTGAAGAACTCCTCAGTCCAATCGTTTGATTTGTGGTTACAATCCTTGAAAACAGCTTTTTGTGTTTTTGTTTCATTCTTCACGTTTTGCTTGGCTTACTTCATCTGCATAGCATGAAAAGTGCACACATCTAGCCTCCTCTGCTCCATTTTGGAGCTGCGAGGGCTATTGACCCCGCAGGGCCACTCACTGCTCATTAACCACACCGCAAGATACACGAGTCAAATCCTCCAGCCCCCGATTCTACCGGATTCAACCGGCAGAGAATCGCGAATCGCCAAAAACAAAACTGACTGTGTAATAACTGGTTCATAACCCACCTCTATTGAAGCTTGAGCGGGGAAGCCAGATCTTCTCAGCCTGAAATTTGCATCCATGCAGCGACACTGAGGGAAAGAGAGTGAGAATCTGCTCGAAACCCAGTCAATCATGCCTCCCAGTGGCGGCGATACCCCTGGAACTCCCGCAGGTTCTACCTCGAAGCAGATCTCACACCACTCAGAACCGCATTCCTCTATTCCAAAACTACATACGCGGGGGACGCCGCCTCCAGGGACTCCACTGCTTACCAGTATCCAGATATATTCCACACGCGTTCCTCAATCGTGGGTTACACCTCTCTGCGGGGCAAGTGCCGGCATCGCATCTGGCATCGTGACCTGTCCGTTGGATGTCATCAAAACTAAACTACAGGCGCAGGGTGGTTTTCAGCTTCGACGAAATGGACAGTTGGTGGAAACGGGAATGCTGTACAAGGGGATGATTGGAACCGGCAGAATTATTTGGAAAGACGAAGGTATTAAAGGATTCTATAGGGGACTCGGACCCATGCTTTTGGGTTACTTACCGACCTGGGCCATCTACCTAACAATATACGACCGGTCTAGAGAATACTTCTGGGAGAAGACAGGTAAGTTTAACTTGCTAAGGAAGAAATATAATGTCTCCTGACGTTTCCTTACTTAGAAAACTGGTGGATGGCTCGCGGCTATGCATCTCTCACTGCGGGAGCCTGTTCGACGATCGCTACGAACCCTATTTGGGTAATCAAAACGAGACTCATGTCACAGAGTCTCACTCCCTCGACTAATGGCTATCGAGCCCCCTGGCACTATAAAAGTACGCTGGATGCTGCTCGTAAGATGTACGCCACAGAAGGAATAAAAGCTTTCTATTCTGGTCTTACTCCCGCCTTGCTTGGGCTGACACATGTCGCTATACAATTTCCACTTTACGAATATTTCAAGATGGCTTTTACTGGCTTTGGCATTGGCGAGCATCCAGATGAGGGCAATACCCAATGGCTAGGCATAAGTGCAGCCACTTTTCTGAGCAAAGTATGCGCCAGCACTGTTACTTATCCTCATGAGGTATTACGAACTCGTTTGCAAACCCAACAAAGACTCGAGCCAGCTGCGTCACCTGAAGGAATCACATTCCGTGGGGCTCTAGAGCAACCTCAGGATCACGGTCGCCCTCCCGGGTTAGGCTCCGGTGCATCATCGTCGGATGGCATGCGAAATCAGCCCCGATATCGTGGCGTGGTCCGTACTTTCCAAACCATTCTTCGGGAGGAGGGATGGCGCGCCTTTTATGCCGGTATCGGAACCAATTTGTTTCGTGCAGTGCCAGCTGCGATGACCACGATGCTCACATATGAATATCTTCGGAATGTCATACATTGGACCCAATACGAAGGTGATAAAATCTTGACAGAGGGAACTTCGACGACTTTTTAACTGATAATGATTAATTCCGAAGCTACACCTGGAAATGTACAGCGGGCCAGGGTTTTTATTATGACTTTGAACTGATATTGCTATTTCTTTTTACATGGATGACCAGCGTCTAGTGATATCCGAACGAATAGACTATAGGTACCGTTACTTACTACGTTCCTTTTCTGTTCTTCGCCTTGCATTGAATATGATTTCTACCCCTACTTATGTTTGATTAGCATGACGTTGCTGGATTTCACAATCATAGAACGTCTAATGTTTCCCCTGCCGGCGCAAGGGCTCGATCCAAGGCTTCATACCCTGTATGACTAAAGCCGCAAAACCTTCTGTTTTTTCTTTGCACAGTGGGCGTTCTGTACAGTAGTACTTGATTGTTTCAACAGTGGCACACAACTGGCGTCCTGTGATGTTTTTCAGCGGAATGACTTGAATATGACCCGTCCGGAGTTTTTAAAGTTCCAAACTTTCCACATGGTATCCCCAACCAGAACCAACCCGGTTTGCTACCGTTTACTTCCTTGCAGTTTGGGGAATTTATTTTTTTTGGTTGACCTCATAGTGGGTTTGAGTACATGGCTATGAAGTTGCATTACCTTTGCGATCAGCGAAGCCGTTGAGGCTAAGCCTCCCGCGCTCCTATGTTCAGAAGCTAACGCTTTGATACCCTTGAGCTTCTGGGACTTGTAGCCGCTTTTGGATGAAATGCCTTCTGGTTTATTGCATTTAGCCTGCCAACCTACCGAAAACGATCCGCTACTCAAACACCTACTTTCTTGCTGGCGGGACTTGAAATACTGACTAAAGTTCTGGCTCATGCCAACTCTGACTATACCACTGGCTTTCATACACGGTGTTACCAAAATGTGCCGTTTCTCGAAATTTTCTCTCTTAAAAGGCAAATGTCGCCATACATAAACCCTTTACCGACTCCTTACCCCCATATCGACATCCATCCCTATACCTAGCTACTTCATATCAAATTTAGAAATTTAACCCACCATGGCGGGCCCGACTAGCAACCTTGATATTGCCGACCATGTGCTACAAAAAATTTTCATCTCTTTGCTTTTTATTGCCATACCTCTAGGCATGCTCTTCTGTACCACCGGCCTCATAGCATCAGCGCTAACGTATGGCATCTCAATACTCCATACAAACTAGATCTCCCTCTTGCTACTCAAGCTAATATGAATATAACAAACAGAGATGCTTCATATGCTGCCAGAGAAGATCGGCGACAAAGGGCTGCCTCTAGTGCACCAAATATCGCTGTGGAAACAGGCGATGCTCCCCCTCCTTACTCGCCTCCTCGGGACGTTTCTCCCAGCCGCAGATTCTAGGACCACGAATCAAATTTGCAAAAATTTTTTATTCTGCCATCTTTGGTGAGTAGCTCTTGTTCACGACCACATAATTAATAGTTCTAACCTCTTATGAGTACAGAGCTCAAGTGTCCGCTGAACTGGGCTGCTGTGTATTAAATTCCGTTGCTACTACTCCGTGCTTTTGGGGAAGATGTATTTTAAGCGGTCTAAGGCGAACTGCTGTCCATATGTCCTAATCGTGTACTTATTTTATACTTTATAACCAATCAAGCAATGTCTATCAAAATTAGAGCATAAATATCCAGCATAGCTATAACTGAACTAAGAGAAGGTCGAGCTTAACTAGTACTAATTGGCCAGTCCCAACCTTCCCCTCATAGATAACCACTGCTCATAGATCCCTAATTTTATTTCCACCCGAAGATAACTCGTCCAGGCGCATATATAACGCATAAGATTCTTAGGCCAAAAAATGCTGCCGTGCTGGCGAATAGATTCCATCTGTTCTTCAAACACAGTGCAAGTTGCGTAGCGAGCGAGAATGAGAAATGCACGAAGCGGGCCATGGCGAGTGTGGAGATTTTCATCCAGAGAACGAGCTAGTTAAATGGCTGTTAGCTGAATTGATACAAAGTTGGGAAGCTAAACATATCGACACTCACTCAAGTCGTTGGTTTTAAGAATCAAGAGAATAATCCTCGGCACTTTACCCAGCAAACTAACCAGCTCTTGTAGCATTCCATCGCCCAAGGCATCTGTCATAACTTCTTTCTCTTCTACAGACCTGGAAGATGTGATTGAATTCTTGGTCAGAACTGTGTAATCTCGGCCTGTAATGGCGCTAGCGAATAAGGGGAACTGATCATCTGTTATGCCAGCGACTTCGTGTGCGTATTTTCGCATTCCTTTCTCATCCGCATCTACGATAGAAAGCCAGAGTTTGGCATATGACCGTCGGACCTCTTTAGATATATCGCGGTATAATCCATGGTCATAGAGTACGACTTCAAAATTGGGCTTGCGTCGGGAGTTATTCTTGCGGATTGCAATGTTACCCCCATGAGGGTCACAGTGAAGCGGAGCTCCATCGCCAAAAATCATCTCGTTGAAAATGTGGGCCAGCGCAGCTGATACTTCATCCCTATCGATGTTGTTGGCATCTAAAAATTCGAGATCGTCCGGTCGGTGGCCAGAGATAAAATCCATCACTAAAATCCGCTGTTTTGCCCACATGACTGCATTTCATGTATTAGTATGTAGCTATTCGCACTGAAACGGTCTGGTAGATTTACCTTCTGGAATAACCAGCGGCGCTTTTGTCCTTGTCCGAAAGTATTCCCTCGCTCGGTTTGCATTGTCAGCCTCCATTCGAAAATCCAACTCCTGGGGTAATGACAAGTCCATTTCATTTGACAGCCACTCTAGGTCGTACTCTGGAAAAAACCTCTTCAATGTTGAAAATGTAAACCTTGTGAGAGCCAAATCCAAGGGAGCCCATTCCGCTAACGTTGGGTGCTGTACCTTCACAGCTACTTTTCGTCCTGACCCCTTTAAAACTGCAACGTGTACTTGCGCAAGTGATGCAGCGCCAATCGGGTCTCTTTCAAAGCTGGAAAACAATTCGTCTATCCGGTGTCCGGTGTCTTTCACAAACATCTCCTCCACCGACTCAAACGAAGAAACGGGGCACTTGTCTTGTAACGGGATGAAAGTCGTCGTCCATTCCAACGGTAATAAATAGCCCATACTACTCAAATGCTGACCAAGTTTTATAAATATCGACCCATTTTTCTCCAACACATGAAGCGTGCGCTCAGCACATCGCTTGTGGCAAGCATTAAGGATTGCTGTTTTCTCTTCTTCGGAATCCGGATTTTGGTTCAGAGTTACCCTGTAGCTGTAGCCCATGAAAAGAAAAGAAATTAGTAAATGTGTTTGTTGCTTGTTCTTGTGAATAGATGCCGACAAGAATCTAAAGGTTTGAAAAAAAAAGGAAAGGAAGTCGAATGTTGAGGAAGCCGGCACTTACTCATTAATACAGACTGCCAGCGCAGTGACGACCCTTCCGGTTCTCTCGACTGCAGTATACCCATGTTTTATGTCGTCCGAGAATGCGAGCGCCGTTGCGCCTAGGGTGCCCCCCGCTGCAGCATATTTGAGAGCCCGCCGAGGCTTCCTTCTCTGGCCACCACCTGTGTTTCCTTTAGATTGGTTGCTAAGTCGAAAAGCCGAAGTTGAAAAATCCGAGCGAGAATTCAAATAACGGAACGGTTTTCCTTTCCGTTGAAGGCATTGTCGGCAGGTCCATGGGGTGAATTTTGATTGGGGAATGGGGGGTTTGCTTGCGGCACTGGTAAACCGCCGAAGAGACGCAGCGAACTTCATAACCAGGCTTCTAAGCGGTCTTTTCCGTTGAAAAAAGAGAGAAAACGCTAAGAGCCATACAAACAACGCCGATCTGAAAGGAAACGCCCGCCTTCGCCCTCATTGTCTATGGGAATCGGGATGCGATGCATCTAATGACGATAAATTATTTTAACTTTGCGGAATTTCGTGGCTCCGATCACCCGATCAGGGCGCGCGTCACGTGCGCGTAGGGCGAACCTTGTGATTGCCACGGATTTCGATATCAACGGCTATTTATTCTCTGGGCCAACCGACTGCGGGGGAAATTTATTCGATGTATCGTCGTTAATGTCTGCGTAGTCTCGAATTTACGGGCAGCTGAAGCTACGTCTATATGATTACGGAGCGCTTCAATGATAGATTTGACGACCAAAGCCAGCTATCACTTGCCGAGGTATCCTTAAGCAAATCACGCGAAATTACTACTTGTATTATTGGCTAGCAAGGTGCCATCGTGGCTTTATCCTATCATCTTCACGTTTCAAGGATTGTTAGTTGTGGCAGAGTGACAGATTTTCCGCCTGTTACGGCTTTATCGAGAGCTTGAAATGTAGTGCCTTTTGTTTAGCACACCCTCAGTGTATAGCTATATTTTATATTATGAATGTGATTTCGACGATAAGCTGAACAAGAACCGTCACTTTCTACAACATTGTAGTGTGAGTTCACTCTCGCTTTTCGACAATTAAACCACCCAGTATATGGGGAGCCACAGAAGACACTCGGGACGACAGAGATTAAGAAAAAATAAAATATGGAAAAGGAATGAATACTAGCCAGAATGGCCTTAATAGAGAGAACAAAGGAAATAGCTATGACCCAATGTCCCGGGCTCAACGGCCAAAGTAATGCTGTATTGCCAAATGCGCCCATGCTATGCCATGCAAAGATCCGAACGTTTCCCATATCCACCAAAACGAATAAAAAGAGAAAGTCGAGAAGCAAGGAAAGAAATATCAGAAACGAACGTCAATGGGTGGAATTCGAAAACGCTCAACAAATTCAGATTTTCCTGGTCATGCCCACTCCGGCCCGCCGCCATTTGTCGGCCTTCTTCGGCGCGACTGAAGGAAAGATGGCGCTCTCGCCGAAGTAGGTGTCCTGCCCCCCTCTTCCTTTTGCTGCGTCATGGGTGTGATCTGTTGCGATAATCGATGCACTAGCCGGGGCTTGGGCATGCCGCTCGGAGTCGGTGTTCTGCCATCCCGACTTCCGGGTCTTAGAACCAGTGAGCCATTGATCCCATTCGACGGATGAAGGTTGTCTCTTCCATCTATGTAGAATTTTGATCCTCCAGATCGGCTGACTTGTGGTGTAGCAGGCATCGAATGGCTAGACATCAGGCTTGGTGGTGTGATGGACGAACTTCCTGTCCTTGTTGACCGTCGCTTTTGGCTGTTCATATGATCACTTTCTTCACTGGACTTCACTAATTGAGAAGCTAGTTCCCGCACAAGGACACGAGAATCCTTTTGGAGCTCTCGAATGGCATCCAGCAACCCATCTTGACTGAGAAGACCAAATCCTTCTTCGCAAGCATCGCAGATGGTCGATAGGATACGCAGCAAGTTCACCCGCACAGCCGGCTTTGGATGGTGTAGTTTCTGGCCAATACGTTCAAACATATCCGGCCTGGCGAGTGTTGCTGCAACTGCTGGACTCAGTCTCAGTAGTTTTTGAAGAGGTTCAAGAAGGTTCTCAAACGCGTTTGCCTTCGATATTGTGATGCAGCGAAGTATCGCAATCGTGAAGGGAGGCTCGCCGTTACGGTCATCGAGTAAGTGTTCCTCAACTTTGGCTGTTTCTTCTTGCAGCCTGGGTAAGGAAATCGTCAGCTTACGGTTAGAAGGTGAAGCAAAAAAAAAAAAAAATAAGGGCCCTACCAGCTGAAAATAGCATCAAGGGCAGTGACCTGCCAATACGGATCCGAGAGTAAAGATATATAGAAAGCCAAGCCCTTGTTTCGCCAGAGTTCCCGCCTGCCGACTCTGCCAGAATGTGCCATATCACAAAGAATAGGCAGAGCAAACTCCTTTAAGGGTCGCTCGGTTTTGACAATCTTCTGCAGAAGCGGTATTATCCCATTGAGTGCCGCGTCCTCCTGTCGCGACTTGCTCAGACGACACATGTTATATATTGTATTTAAAACTTGGTTCGAAACTTCACGGAAATGGGGACCCTTCATGGTGGAGCGCAGTAGGTCCGTGAGGACGTCGATAGCGTTTGAATTCTGAAGCGCCTCAAGGGTTGTCGACAGCATTGACAAATTCTTGATGAACTTCAGCATCGTGATCTGGGGTGTAGGGGACATCCGTTTCAGTTCCTTGAGAACCCCTAAAAAATGCATTAGCTTCCCAATGCTACATCGGTTGACATGACATCAAGACTTACGATGCAGAACAGTTCTCTCGGCTACCATCTCTTTTACATGACTTTCGGCCTGTGAGAATATATGGAAGATATTCGCGATACGTCCTTCGCATAGTTCAGCCATTTCACCCTCTTCCTCATCCAAAACCCTGCTCAAAACTAAAGAGAGTGGATCCAGGACCGAATTTCGAGACAAAATACGGCAAAAATCATTCTTTGGCGTGGACCCCTATTTGAAGTTAGCCATACTGAAATCTCACTGGAAAGTTTGTGGTTGGCATACTTGGAGTTCGAATACACTCCAGATGCCGTTAACGCCAATCAGAACGAGATCTCTCTCGTCTTCATAGTCGTCCTCTAGGAATTCAACTAAGACATTGAGTCCTCCTGCGCTGACAAACATTTGGAGGGTCAACGTCGAGGTCTGATACATCTGCTGAACAAAAGCAGCGGCTTCGAGACGAATCTCTCGTGGGTATTTCTTTGACGCAAACTTATTGATAATCGGAATTCCACCCACGAAACATAGGTTCTCCTGAACTTCAAAATCATTGAAAATAATCTTCCAAAATCCATTAGCGTTAGAAAGATAAGCAAGACAATGCGACGGCTCACAGAGTTGACAATTTTGAGGAGATTAGATATAACGTCCCTCCGACGGCACGTATCGAGTATTTCCAGTATGGGCAACATGCCGTGAGCGCCAATGATTACGTTTTTTGTTTCAGGTAAATCAGAGAAAACCATTACCTATATTGTTCAGTACTTATGTTTCGAAACCAGAATATGAAATAGGGGGTGCCTACCAATTGTTCCGAAATGTCCGCCAATACCTCGTCATCTTGTGAGGTCTTCAGCGAACTGACCAGACCCTCAACTTGATTCCGAAGTCGTGCATATTTATCTCTAGCAATATTAGCTTCAAGATCCATTTCGTCCAACCCCTCTTCAAGCTGTGCAAAGGGGTCATCTTCATCGTCCACATCACCCAACCATGAGCTGCTGGATAGTTTGGAATTTAGCATTAAACTGCTACCACAGTCCGATGCGCCGTCGCTATCAAGCCTCACGAGCGTATCCTCATCGTTTCCAAGTATGTCTGAGAAATCCTCATCAGTTTCGTCTTCAGCATATATTTCAATACCGATTGATGTTCGGGCGCGTGTGAGTGGCGCTTTTCTTCTCCTCGCCGGAAACTGAAATACGCTTTTCTCAGGCGAGTGAGCCGTTGTGGTGCTCAAGTCAGAAGAGTCATTGACTTCGTGGGCTGGAGTAGTTGCGTCATCTGAAATGTTTCCCTGCTAGTCACCGGTTAGATTACGGAACAATTATTGACTCAAAAATGGATCGCTCACCGGAACAACAGCGAGCTTCCTCTCTAGCACTTCTTCATTCGCAGCGATAAGATCCGAATAATCCTCATCGGAGTTTTCTCTATAAAAAGCAGCCGATCGAGGCTGGCCGGCAGGTTTGGGAGACCCTCGAGATATGGGAGTAATTATTGCGTTCTTTTTGAATGACGGTGTGGGGACATGTCGGTGCCGTGTCCGCCTTGGAAGTTTCGGCGCGCTTTGCGGTTCATTAGCTTTCTTTCGTGCATATGGACGAATTGTCTGTAGTGGGTCAGAATCAGATAAGGCATTTCTCTCTTTGCCTGATGAGTCGCTTTCGGTAAGCCTATCGGCCCTAAAATCAGCAATATTTTCAAGGGAAGCAAAAGCCTTTAGCTTCTCCGAAGACAGCATGCCACCGAAATTGTCTTGCGGTTTTAAACGTGGGCACTGGAGCGCACTTGGTGAAACGGCTGATGCAAAATCGTCGTCCCAGTTGTCATTATTGTTCTCTGGAGACCAGGTCTTATCTGCAACAGTTGTATTTATAGCTGGAAGGGAATCGCGAGAAGAAGACTGGCGTGAATGCGAGCTATTTCTTTGGGGTTGTCCAGGGCTAGCATATCCAGATCGAATGGGCCGTCGGAGAGTATTCGGGTTTGGGGATCGGAGAGCTTCATTCCATTCTTGAACACTTTTGACAGCCTCCTCGTATTCAGTATATTTTGTTGGAACAATAGAATCGGAACGTTTAGCATTCATAATCCAAGGGTGTCTCAGAAGTTTGCGGGCCGTTACGCGAAGATTTGGATCTTTCTGGAAGCACTGCATAAGGAAGTCTTTCACAGCCTGTTCTAAAGTCAGCAGGTTAAGCATCTAACAGACGGGCTGTTCTGGAACAAACCGGTGATG
This sequence comes from Ophidiomyces ophidiicola, assembly GCF_022830035.1. Taxonomy (NCBI): domain Eukaryota; kingdom Fungi; phylum Ascomycota; class Eurotiomycetes; order Onygenales; family Onygenaceae; genus Ophidiomyces; species Ophidiomyces ophidiicola. Next base: position 97,620 of record NW_026054672.1, read on the forward strand.
CCCCTTGTGGCAATGGAGGGTGGTCATCATTAACAATACGAAACAGGGCTTGCATGGGCTGGAACTTGTAATATGGCGGTTTTCCTTCTAACAACTCAATGACAGTAGATCCAAGGCTCCAGATATCCGAGGCAGTAGTAGCACCCGAGAGTTCTATCACCTCAGGTGCCATCCAATATGGGGTTCCGACGACACTCGATTCATGTAAACCCGTAGTACGGCTGGCAACACCAAAGTCGGCGAGCTTGACCAAGCCTTGTTTTGTGGTAAGGATGTTCGCGCCTTTAATATCGCGGTGGATAACACCTTGTTCGTGAAGGTAGAGGAGTCCTGATAAAACTTGTGACATATAGAGAGCGACGAGGTTTTCGGGGAATCGTCCGAAATTCTTTGATATTGTATGTAGGGATCCATTTTCACAGTATCTGCCAAATAGATTAATAATTGTCCACCAAGAAACCAACAATGTTCAACTTGCTCTAAAATGATATTCAAAGTCTCAGCAGACTTCACAAACCCGTGGTACTTGACGATATTCGGATGCTGGTAACTTGGCGTTAATTTTGTTCCTGAACCGGATCTTGTAGCACCGCGGGGCAACTCACATCGAGGTTCTTCAGTAAATCTATCTCTTGCTATTGAGTTGCGGAGTATTAAAAGACTGTCTTTTCCTAAAAAAAAAAAAAAGAGGTTCAATTCTCACCATAATAACCCTCAGTTCACTCTTCGGGAGGTCTACCAGTCGAATCTGCTTGACGGCAACGGTTTCTCCAGTCCCCCAATTCAACGCCCTGTACACGGAGCCAAAGGCCCCCTTTCCAAGGCAATCGCCCAGTTGCTGTAAATGACCATTATCAATAAACACGGACCGCTGCATGCCTTCACAACCGCATTGTACACATACATAGTCAGTGAGCTCCGAGACATCTTTGGCCGACGACCTCGATCTCTCCTTTTTCGGCGAGCTAGTGCCGGATCTCATTCTCTGCCTTGGAGTGTCATGACGGGACGGAGGCTGGATATCCCCTGCGTCATCAGGCCGGAGCACCATGGTGGGGAGCCTGTTGCCTCTCACACGGAGGGTAGGACAGTGTCTGTGGCGAGTATGACGATATGGAGGGATTGGTCTTCATGTCAGGTACGCCTATTAAATCGATCGAGTTACGCGCAAGACAGTCGAGGAGGGGCCATGCGATAAGGTGCAAGCCAGGGAACAGGGTTGGTTGCTGCGTTCAGCTGGGATCGAGGGGAGAAGCTTGCAGAGCGGGCGAGACATCCAACGGTCGGGCACTGCAACGGGAGGGGAGCGGCGAGGTTTAGTGACCAGACAAGAGTTTTCGAGCAGCCATCTGGACTAGAGCGCCGTGTGGCTGTAGAGTTGTTTCGACTGTGCAGCTAGAGTGCCCAGGCATGACGCAGTTGGCTGGTGGCACGAACAACAAGTCAGCTCCGGCCATTTAGCGCCGCCGCGCCACGAGGATTGCTCGACGCGCTGGCCAGCGAAGGGGAGCACCGGGCTGGTTTCGCCAGCTGCGATCGCTGCGACGATGGGCCAGCTAGTTAACTACTGGCCGTGCAATCTACATACGGCGCCCGAGTGTGGTAAATGACGGTCCACTTCTCGCTGGCCCGCCACTACCGTGTATTATTTTTTCACGCTGAAACCCCTGGCGGCCCTGGCGCGTCCTCACGGGCCCTTGCGACCACGGCACTGCCGGAGCCCCAGCGACTATGGCGCGACGGTGGCTCAGAGGAGCAGACTGGAGCCGTGGGATTTGCTGAGTTACCCGCTCCCTGCCTGCTGGTTGAAGGATGCTAACAATATCTGTGGATTCGCCCACCCTTCTAGAAGCACTCGCAGCCCACAGGAGACCAAGCCTATCATCTTCGGTAGCCTCCTGGCCGGTCCTCATATTTCTTTCTACCGGCACTGGTCAATTTCAAATACGGCCACAATCTCCACCTGCAGCTCCCTTCAATAATAATTGCCAGGTCGGAGAGCAAAAAGGCCGTGCGGCTTCGCCACACGATTCAGGTTCAACGGCGGTTTTACGACCATTTGATCTTGGCTGAAATGCACAAATAGCTAACTAACCGGTAGAGCACCCAGGGGAGCCAACTACGTCGGGATTGAGATAGACAGCCTGGAGGAGTTTGCTCCTCAATCCGCGAATGCAACATGATGACTACATGCGGAGTACTACTACTCCGTACGCACTCCGTAGATCCCAGGGAATTCCTGCCTTACGGCATTTGAGTTTGGCTCACAGCCACATTCCATTTGCGGCTCTCAGCCCAGTAGCCCCCACGCAAGCCACCTAGGAAGGTGAATATCGGGCCTAACATATATATAGGGTCAGCTCTACTCCGTACCATCCGCCAAAATGATGGTAGATGTCTATCACGGCCTGTCAGCCCGACGTTACATACAAAGAGAGATTTGTGTAGCATTTGTTTGTCCTCAATTTAGTAGATCGAACCCGCGTTTGGTTGCGAGGAGGCTTGCCGTGGCGTATCATCCCGTCCCGGGTAAACTAAATAATTCTAACGTCAAGTCCAGGAACTTCCTGGTATTTGTCAACCAGTTAAATTCACGAAATAGTAGTGATGTCGACGAGGGCGTAGGGAAAGCAATTATTTGTTCAACTATGGTCTGCGAACAACCTTAATCGCTGCCTCAAAATATTCTTGGTTTACCGAAGTAGCCGTAGCACATCAGAAACCAGGTAAAGGCTGCCGGCAATAACCATAGGGCGGCCCGCAGATACCGTACTAGCCCAATTCAGGCCAGCCCGAATATCAGCTCCAAATTTCTCTACACTTCCAATCCCGTCAATCGAGCGGGCCATCGACGCGATGTCTTCGGACTTAACGCTCTGCACCCACGGCATACCCGCGACAGGACCAAACTCCACAACGGCAACGTTGTCGCCCGCTTGAAGCATGTCACCAAACAATTGTCGCATGTCTTTACCCTCTGAGGCCGCAACAACCCATGTAACGCAGTTACCAGACGCTCGGAGCCTATGATCGACATATAGGGCCAATGCCTCAGCGGATTGCGGGTTGTGGGCCCCGTCGAGCAAAACTGGCTCTCTTCGGGGAATCAGGGGCTCAAGACACAGCTCCTGTAGTCTTCCTGAGCGTGGAGTTTTGGGCACAAATGGAAAGAGTCGATCGACCGGTAGCTCCGGTCGAATCTCGGGTAAGGAAGCGCGGAGAGCCATGATCGCGCAGGAGAGGTTTGTGCGCTGGTGGGGTGGCAGATCGAGCGTTTCAAATCGACGGTGTAGAGCGGGATACGTCTCCCGGATGCTCTCTGGTTCGACAAACGTCGTCTGTGCGCCCACTGCGTCGGCATGATCTTTTATTACCTCCTTCACCTCAGGGGAATTCGTGCCATCCACAATGCAGGGGACTCCTGGCTTTATGATTCCGGCCTTTTCCTTAGCAATCTCTTGAATGGTATTTCCCAATATTGCTTGGTGGTCATATCCAATCTTCGAGATGATTGATACCAGGGCGTCTGTCAGGATATTCGTTGCATCGAGGCGGCCACCAACACCGACTTCCACAACACCGACCTCAACCTGCTCCTGGTGAAAGATTTCAAATGCGGTAGCAGTCAAAAGCTCAAACTCCGTAGCCCCAAGGCCCAGTGTCTGGTCTCGCTGCCCTACCTCATTTTCTATCGTACGAAAGAGGTATTCTCGGACCACCTGCTCGTTGACCGTAATGCAGTCCCAACGGTCGACCAAATGAGGCGAAGTAAACGAGCCGCAGCGAACACCACCCGCTGTGAGCAGAGCAGAAATGTAGCCTGTAATTGAACCTTTGCCATTCGTTCCAGCAACGTGAATTGCTTTCCAGGCCAGGGACGATTTCGGAACAAGCCGCGCAATTCGAGCGAGTCCCAATTCGATCATGCTGCAACAGAGACAGGGTGGTTTGATGTTCTGGCGGGTATGAAAAAATATTTCGGTTTCATGGCTGGAAACACGGATCAAGATCTGGCCATAGCGGCCCGGCGTCGTTCAATGCGACAAGTTAGTCGAGACCGTTTAGGAAGCACGACCGTCGCCGCACTCAAAACGAGCCCTGGCACGTGATGACCTTGAAATGCACGTACCATAACGCCAAGCCCTACAGCCGCGGCGGCTCGGATTTTCATGTTTCCGGACCCGTGTCAGCTCAAAGTTACGCCAAGCTTACGCGTACCTTTCGAGTCGCGCCTGGCCGCACGGCCACTCCCGCGGGATTCGCCCCGTCATTTTCGTATCGGCGCCGTTTTTCGTCCCCCAACCGGCCCCCTCAAGACAGCCATCCGCCTCGCCGCGTTTCAATAAGACCTTCATCCAGCGCTTGTACAGAACTGCTTCTTCAATTCACGATTTTATGCCCGTTGACGACTTGAGCTTTGCACAAGATACATCCGTTCCTTTTTCCGTGGTCGAATATCTGTCCCTATCACTGTTTTACCATGGGTATCCCGTAAGTTGAAGCTTCCATGCTATTGCGCGTTGCGCGGATGCTTGCGACCATCTCCAGCAACGTCCTTTATTAATGACAGCAACTGACGTGGTTTCTGGATAGGCTTGAATACGTACCTCCGTCTTCGCGCCGCGAACAGAAACCTAAACCCGATGCTGTAGCCGCGTCCGCTCGCTCATCGATCCGACGGCAAAACGCCATCCGTCGAACCCGGCGCCATGGCAGTAGCAACAGCCGCAGCCCCCGGCCGACGATCTCCCAGAATACAGTCGAAACAGAGCCCAGTGTTGGTGACCGGGAGGTGCCTGACCCCAACCTCACTCTTCCCATGATACAGCCGTTCCCGGATCCTTCACATTCGATCGGGCGACGCGAAAGCGGTCAGCATGTTTTACGGGAGTCCTTGCGCAACTCTTCTCAGCCTCGGCGGATGCGCATTCCTCGCGAGTCATCGTTGAGATTCGAAATGGGAAGGCCATACTGGTATGGCGACTTTCCACAGCCGATTGTGCCTCCTGCTCCGCGCCCCAGACATGCTCCCGCGCCTGAGCACTTGACCCTGTCGCCACGATTTGCACCGGCGCATCAAATGGACGGCGATTTATTCTCTCGTTCAAATACGGGCTCCCCGACGGTCAATGCTCAGACGTCACTGCTGCGCAGCATGGGCCACCGGTCTGTTACGGATGCGACTGAGCGAAGACGCGCGGAAGTCGACGGTCTTGGTGATAGAGATCGTAGCCCTGCTGGTTCCGCTTTTGACGACGACGAATTGCATGATTCGTGGGAGACTCTTTTAACCACCATCACCCCAGACGACCATCTACCCAGCTTTGATTCGTCGTTTACCTCAGCGACTGCAAGCGCGTCGTCAGCACTATCTAGAGGTTCTGCTAACACTCTGACGCCTGCCTCCTCGTATGGAGCGGCTTCGCCACGACTACGCCTCATGTTTGATGAAGCCTTCCCCGACGGTCCTCCGAACTGCGAACCCACCGATTCCGACACGGAACCTGACTCCGATATCGACACTGCAGCATTGCGTGTGCCTAGGGCCATGCTAAGTCTCACGCTTGCTCATTCACTAAGCAGGCGTCGAAGCGAAGACCTCCGTCGGCGCAACGCGAGGAATTCTGATGAGAATAACCACGAGAGTAGCAATAATAATGGCAATAACGAAACGGCTGCTTCGTCGTCAAACAACCATCACCTACCATCTATGCCCTCCGACTTGCAAGAGATTCATGGGATCTTAGATCACTTAGCCCGACGAGACGACATTCCGGACGAGTGGTGGGCGACGGCAGGTTTATCACGTACCATCCGGCAAGAGCTTGACATTACTTCTTCAGCCCGTGGGGATTAGCTGTCTTTCGCACTTCATGTTCTTTTCTTTGGACTAGACCAGAAAATTTGGCATTTGGCTTTCAAAGCCATTAGGCCATTCTGCTAGCATGAATTGCTAGAGCTACGGCATTACTGGCAGCTCTTTTCTGGCAACTACGTCTCAAATTCGACATGACCTCCTTTTCGTATCCTGCATTTCAGGCGCCTTGTGTATATCTCATCACCTTGATTCATGACGGTGTAAAATTTGCGCGTACCTTTCGGTTTTATCAGGCCCATGATTCATAGCTATATCGGGGATTTGTATATGAGAGGGATGGATTTGAATAGATATTACGTTTTGAATGCCTCTTTGTATCCAGATTCTACGGAACACTCTGTAACCACCGTCATAACCCAGAGGCCTTAGCACTCCACCTTTCTGGCAATAACAGGTGCCCCGCCCCGCCTTGCTTAGTACGCCACCAGTGTTGAGCAGCAACAGTAATACGCGTTGATCTGTCATGGATTTACAGCTTTCAAGCCACTTCTAGCAAGCTTCATTCTTTTAGCCATCGTTGCATATCCTGCCACTACTAAACTACATCTCTCCTTACCTTCGGCCGCCATGCCCACTTCTAATACTTTCCTCATTTAATAGGCTTTAGCACTGTTAGCTAAGGGCGACGAGCTCATACCAAGCGCATCGAGAGGAGCCATGGATGTCCAAGTAAAAAGGCTCGTTGATAAGGTCTGGAGTAAGAAACCTACCTTGCGATGTCCATACGCTTTATGAACAACCACTGTGGTGGGGTTGTCTCACCACAACAGCACCCACCTCTACACTCGATGCTGATGTCCTTCGACCTGGGGCAGGTAAATTCCTTTCCACGCCGCCATCTTCGCGCTACATGGTTGCCATCAGCGGTTGCCCAGGCTCTGGAAAGACATCCCTAGCCAAGATCATGACCAGAGAAATAAACTGCCAATATGAGAAGGAGCACCCCGATGAGCCACCCGTTGCCACCTGCGTCGCTATGGATGGATATCATCTCACAAGAGCCCAACTGGCAGCAATGCCGGACCCCGCGTATGCCATGGCTCGGCGAGGAGCTTCGTGGACGTTCGATCCCGTCAGCTTTGTCGAGCTGGTCCGTCGCCTGCGCGAGTCGGTTTCTCCAGACGCAGCGACTATTTATGCCCCCAGTTTCGACCACGCCCTCAAAGACCCCGTCGCAAACGACGTGCCTATCCCAGCCACAGCCAAGGTTTTATTCTTCGAGGGTAATTATCTGAGTTTGAAGCAAGAGCCCTGGAGCGACGCGGCGGGTCTGATGGATGAGTTGTGGTTCGTAGAAGTGGACTTCGAGGTTGCGAAGAGGAGACTGATCACGCGGCATGTGGAAGCCGGGATTGCGGAGAACGAGGAATTGGCAGAGAAAAGAGCTGTGGAGAACGACCTGGTTAATGGCAAAGAGATTGTTGAAAATCGCCTGGAGGTATCCGAGGTTATTGTAAGCCGGGAGGACGCGCAATGGAAATGAGTTACAGCCATCGGCGCTTTCATTATTGCATAGAGGACCTGCCACCATAATGCCATGGCTGCCTCTCGCAAGGTAAAATACCAACAATCCCAATAATCCCCCCATGTACCCAAATCGGCGTAATCAGCTTCGCGTCTATGGCTGCTATTTTCAGCTTGGGTCTGACAAGTTTTAGTGTTGACGCGTCCAAGATTGTCAAGGTTGCCGGTGGCTTGGCAGGGACGGGATGGTTCGCCTTCACGCGTACCCAGAAGAATTAAAGGGTTTGTATTCTTGCATACTGCTCCGGATCTGATTAGGGTTACGGAGTAGCATTATCTAACTCTTATACGGAAATCTTTTTTGAGAGTTACCGAATTGATAGGATTCCTAGACATGTTTCTTTTCAATCGTCCAAATGCCTTCGTGCAATGTCAACGAGCCCAAAGGTACACTGCGGGAAAACTAGATGAGAAACACCCAGTTCCGAACCCATCAGGCCTTCCTAGTCAATCTTCGAAGAAATGCGTACTCCCAACGCGTCATTGTGGCAAATCAAACAACCATCTTCCTTGCCAGCTCTGATATGCTGTCGACCCCATTCCAGGGGTTCGCAAACCCTATCTGTTGGCAAGAGACTCTGCGTGGAATAACAAGGGGGGTTCGCATATTCTGTAGGGGAAAGCGATATACCGCACTCAAAGCATTTGTCAGTCAGGATACGGAATCTTCAGCGATTCTCAATGAGATATCTGGACTGGCGGATGACGGATTTATATCGAGTGCCAAGGCGTTTTTGAACGTGTCTTAGGATTATGCTGTTGAAGTGCGGTCTACGGAGTATTGGTGTCATAGTAACTACCAATAAGCATAAACCAACGCAAGCTATCCGTAATAGGGCTTTCTGATATTGTCCTAAATAATTAGACTCTTGAGCTCATGGAAGGTAAGAAACGTTTTCGACCCTATGGATCGAATTAACAATCAATATGTTCTTCCGTTGTCATTGGGCAAATCTATTGGGTACCCGGCTCTCTACCATCGGAGATTCGCAACAGCCCTGTCGTTTCAGGCTATTTTGACAAACAAGCTAAATCTAGGGACACACATATTAGCCTCCGTGTGAGTTTGAATTTATCTTTTACTTTTTCATAGGAAATTGGGCGCCTGAGCCTCCCATCACCGATATTTGCCTTGAGGACTTTGGTATCACGATAAGCGAAGTGAATGACAAAGACGAGTTTCTCAGACTCATCCGCAAGATACCGACTTTGGGATCTGGATTCATACAATAAAGATTATTCAAGAAGTAGCTCATTCAAGATGAATGGATGATGAGGCAACCTCCAGAGAAAGACGAGGTGTTCATAAAGCTATTAGGAATCCGAGGGTTCGTAAGTCTCCGGACAAAACTGGACCAACGCCCCAAGGTGCTCCACCCCTGATTTTTGCCTTTAATCCTGGAGAATCTCCGAACGTCGCCAAGTGGCCCTCTAATGGTTCTTGAGCATCTGCTCCGTAGTTATAGTGTTTCAAGGCTGGGGTGTCTGTTGGCAGCCCACTTCGGGATGGGTTTAATCCAATCGCATGGTGACATCTTGTTCATGCCCACAGAAAGCGATGATTAAGTAACGATTTGGGGACCAGCAGGGGTGAAGGAAGCAGAGACCGCTCCGGCGCAGCGCAAATGCGATCTCTCGCTGTTATGTAGACCTCGCATGCCCCCGAAATGCCGCCAGAGATATATCGGCGCCATGATGTCGTTTCAAGCGGGCTGGATCACCGCCAAACAGCAGTTCGAGGCTATTAAAAGCCAGCTTGGCGACAGGCTTTGCGCTAGCGCTGCAGGCTTTAGGCGATCCTGCGAAGGTGACCTGTCCCTGTTCCAAGCCCGGCTGCGACAGGGGCGAACACAAACCCGCGAACTTTCGTTTCTCGACCCTCTTTCTCCCTCTCTCTCTTCGCCCATCAACCCTTCTTCATCCAACAGTCGTTTCAAACCTGCCAGCTTCAAGTCACTCATTTTTTATCAAACGCTACTTACTCGTCAATACTTTTAATTTCAGTCTTTTCTTCTTGAACCGTCGCGTGTTCCATCGCCATCGCGTTCCTCGAAACCGATTCAAAACGAGAAAACAACCTTCCCGGTAGATTCACGATCTCTTTCAAAATGCTCTCCGCCAAATCTGTTTTCCTTTTCGCCATCTTGGCTCTTTTCAACATCGTGGCCGCTCAGGTTCCTCCAGCGTGTCTGCTCGCCGCCGTCAAGTAAGACACACTCCCTCGCCGTGGCCGCGTGTCCCATTCGTCATCGACTCTGTGAGTTCCCTACTGACCAGAACACGCAGCACTCAGAAGAACCCCGCCGATGTCAAAACCCTCTGCGAGGGTGCCTCCAAGGATGTCCAGGAAGCCCTCATGAAAGCCTGCGATAGCAACAATCTCCGCAAGGCACAGAATGCCTATCAGACCGCCTGCAAGCAGGCCGGAATCGATGTTTGTACGTACATAAAAATGTTTCTCACGACTACAAATCCCTCTTGAGTCGCTCCCAAGCTATTGTTTCTATTCTGTTCAATTTGCTAACTCGCACCGCTCTCCTACACAGCGATGATCTCCGCTCCCGCCTCCGCCAACTCGACCACCTCTCTGGCCCCATCTGGAACTGGATCTGCCAACAGCACCGCCTCCCGCCCTGGAACTGCCACGGCCACAGGCGGCGTTTCTGGTCCTGGTTCCAGCTCCGGCCCCGGCGTTGGCCCCCGCCCTTCAGGTACTCGCACCGGTGGCCCAGCCATGACTACCTCCAACGCTGGCTCTTCGCTCAAATCTGGATCTCTTGCCGCTGCCGCCCTTGCGGCCATGCTCGGAGCGATTGCCGTGTAAATAGAAAAATACCTGTTCCGTCCTGGTCTCCGGTGACTCTGCTTTTCCTAAAATTTGCTTGGTCGTGGCGGTTGGGTTTTTGGAGTCTTTCAATGGCAGAGAGTGCTTAATATTGGTAATCAATTTGGACTAGTGTTACTTCCAAAATGGACTGAAGCAGGACTAGAGCTAGGCCTTCTTTTGTACAGCACGTATCATTGCAGTCTACGATATATGTATTTTCTGCTCTTGGTCCGAGTGACAGTCGAAAATGCGCTTGTACTAGAACTAAATAGTTATGCTCCTTATCAGTACTTATCATCGATTTTCAATCAATCACTATCATTTCATGCCGTGCCATCCCAGTCGGAAAATCGGTACAGAGTAATTCGCCTTATAGGGTCGCTCTTATATGTCCAGCATACTTAGCCCGATCCAATGTAATGATGCTGGTCAGCGGCCCTTTGGTGTTTGCAGCAAGCTTTACTCCGTACGGAGTATATTTGTCTAAATAGATAGATGTTTTGAGCTTCTACTGAAGGAATTGACTGCCTGTAAGAAGCAAAAATGATGAAGATCGCAGGGCGCTTAAAAGAATTGGAGCTGCCCCGTCATTGGACAGCGCACCAATGCACGAATTTACGCCCGGTATCGCTGGAGTGTAACAGAAGTGATGAAATAAGTATCCTTATTTAAAAAAGAAAGGCGTACGGAGCACTGAGGAGTTTAGTTACTTATATGTAGTTATAAGAAACTCGTATCCTGAAGGAGGTGCTCTCCATTGGCAGCTGTTCAAACGATAATAACGAGCCATTCAGTCTGCCATTCAAAGCAGGCCTCGTAGATCACCAACATAGAGAACTCGTTTTGTGATTTTTCTGATTATCAATAGCCGCGCAAAAGCAATTCTTTAAGGAATTTTTTAAGCGTGCGATGGTGCAGCATTGGCTCACCGCCTGCACGGTCTTCGCAGAACTGACCAGATGCCCTCCTTTCCGACCCTTCAGGCGAGAGCATCGCATTAAAATACCTCAAAGCTGTACTCTGTAGTATAGCCAGTCGCAGAGAATCCTTATTTCGTCCTTGTGCCATTGTTTGGTCACTTTTCTGGACATCGTTCTCCTTTTTCGTCCAAGTTTCGGAACCGTGATCATCCTCCCAGTATTAGTTCTCTCCGTACTGTGTTCCCGCAGGATGGCTAAAATTTGCAAAAACACCTCTAATTTCAATGGGGCAGAGAACAGAGCCTGTTTTGTGCCTGCTTTCAGCTTGGAGCCGTTGCTCTCGCTGCCCTGCACCCGTTTAACCGCGCACCTCAGAATCCGACAGAAATATCTTTCTCCTCTTGCTGGATCTTATGGAGTATTGATGGGCAGCCTTTCCGGGCGTTATCACGGCATTGAATGGTCTATTGAATAGCACTGCTGTTAGCAAAAGAAAATGGCAAGCTGGGCAGAAAAGCTTGGGGTCTACCAGCTCTCTCGGGCTTCATGCGGCATCTAATATCTGAAGCTGTAGTGGACATACTGCTGCCCAAAGATTCCTATAGGCAGGACAAGCTAAAGAAGCGGCAGCACGACAGGATCAGCGAGAGAACAGTGTGTCAGTGCTGCCCTCGTCGTCGTACGATGCGGGAAGGGAGACCACATCATGCAGGGACTTCCCCATCGTCTGAGATCTGGCGGATACGGTCTCAAGCTCGACGGCAGCCGCCAGAAAACGAACATTCCACGCATGCAACGGGGCGAGGCGAACTTCATAACTAAGTTATATGCCAACCTTCTGACCTGCGTCGGCGGCGGCCCTACCGGAGTGCGACAGCCCTGTGACTCGGGCGTTCGGGGGGCGCGATGGGCCGGCCGCGCACGCCTAAAGTAGCGGCCGCGAGCCACCCCGGCGGAGCTTAAATCAAGCCTTCGGGCGCGCGACGATCGCCCGTGAGTTCGCTGGCGGCGGTTCCGTAATATCCGGGCCTGGATTTACAAGCAAGCAGGCATGGATGCTTCGTCCTTGACTTCCCTGCGGGATTTGCTTTCGGTGCGCGTTGCGTCACCGCGAGTAGGAAGGTCTTTTTCCCTCTCTCTAGTTCTTTTCTTCTCTGAGGAGCTGAGCTCTGCCAGACTGACTTTTCGTGTTGATGACCTGGGTGCTTCCTTGATTACTTCTTTGCAGCAGTGCTGGCTTGAGTTGAGCTGTGCCTCAAGTTTGATTGATATCAAACAACGGTTATCCTGCTACAGCTGTCCCAGAGCTCCCGCTCTATCCCTCTACGCCGCCATTTCGGCGCCGTGACCTGGCCGCAACATGGTCCACGCAGACGCATCGGAGTCTAGAGCACCTGAACCTATGCAGAACGGAGGGACAATAGGAAGCTCGACCATGGGCTCTTCTAATCATAGTGACCCAGCAGATGAGAAGCGCGATGCATCCGCCGTATCCCCTGGAGCTGCCGCAGTCCAGACGTCAGACGAGGAAAGCTGCAGTAAGATCGAGCCCGAGAAGGCAAAAGCATCGATCAACAACATCTCGTCCGTGCCCAATGGAGGCACACTCGCTTGGCTGCAGGTTCTCGGTGCTCATTTTCTCTTCTTCAATTCCTGGTAAGTTGCTATCTCGACCTGGCCTGGGGTGCAGTCGAGCCTCCTGACACATGTGCTACGTGCCACTTGGCTGAAAAAGATACATGTCATACTAACTGTGCGCCCAGGGGAATCGTCAATACTTTTGGCTCGTATGAGACATTCTATGAGAGGGACTTCCTGAAAGGTACAACGTCCTCTGCCATTGCGTGGGTGGGCTCCCTTCAGGCATTCCTGCTACTCTTTGTCGGTGCCCTTACGGGTCCTATCTATGATGCTGGCTACTCGCGCGAACTCATCATCGGCGGCTCGTTTTTTCTCGTCTTTGGCCAGATGATGTTGAGTTTGTGCACACAGTACTGGCAAGTCTTGCTGGCTCAAGGGTTCTGTATCGGTATCGGATGCGGCTTGGTCTGCGTTCCCAGTACGGCCATTCTATCCCAGTACTTCACAACTAAATTAGCCACTGCTGTTGGCTTTACGGCTTCTGGTAGTAGCTTTGGTGAGTATCTATGTTCATATGACTTTCAATCTTTGAAAAGGAGTATATTAATGGTATACAGGTGGCATCATCTACCCAATTGTCTTCCACCGACTGGAACCAAAGATCGGCTTCCCATGGGCCACGCGTGTACTCGGATTCATCATGCTCGCTACGCAGCTCATTTCTATCACGGTCATGAAGGTACGAGTCGTGCCAGATAAGAGACGCGCAATCATGGACCTCGCTGCATTTAAAGAACTGCCTTACTTTTTCTTCAACGCCAGCGTATTCATTGCCTTCATGGGTCTCTACCAGCCCTTCTTCTACATCCAGACCTTTGCAATCAAGAACGGCATCACTACTGAAAACCTTGGTTTTTATATCCTTGCCATCATGAATGCCGCCAGCGCTTTTGGCCGCATCATACCTGGCATTCTATCCGATAGAAGTAAGTTAAGCATCGATATTTTAAAAGGTTGAAGAAATTCTAATATCACACAGTCGGACCTATAAACGTCATGATTCCCTGCGCTTTTATATCCGCAGTTCTATGCTTCTGCATCATTTCCATCAAGAGCGTTGCCGGCCTACTAGTTCTGATGGTTTTATATGGCTTCTTCTCAGGAACATTTGTTTCTTCGCCAACTGCAACCATCGTCAGTATCTCCACTCACAGTAGAGGAACGATTGGAACTAGACTGGGTCAATCTTTCGGTATTGTTTCATTTGGTCTCTTAATCGGTGAGTACTAGTAATACCTTTTTTTCACTACAGATATAACTAACTTGGACCATAGGCACACCCGTCGGTGGCGTTGTGTTGGGCAAACACGGCTTTCGCAACCTATGGGTATTTGCTGGCGTCTTAATCGCCGTTTCCGGCGTGGTGCTTATTCTCACCAGGAAGTTTCATAAAGGGTTAGGTTTAATGGTAAAAGCATGAACAGGAGTACTTGAAAGAATAAAGTGTTATTGTTTGTTTTCCAGTTGAATTGATAATGAGCCTACAGTTAGCGACTTGATATCGGTATGGTCTAATATTCTCCACCCTGTCTCGGCTGAATGAAATAAGTATAGATATTTAATCTCAACAATTATTCCTTAATTTGCACCGGATTGTCCTAGAAATATAGCAACGATTGGTATATCAAAATCTTATGCGCTTCTCAACTTGTTGAAAATTGTCCTCTTGAGAAAGCGTCTGTGAATCTTCGACCCAGTCAATATACTATCATCATTGGTGTCTCAGGGTTTTTGGTTGCTATTGCTGGACTTGAAAAAGAAGAAGAGGGTGCTCACTTGCAAATAGCCCAATGCTTCGCAAGTGAATAGTCATATTCTTTATTTTGGAATTTTATGCTTGGGAAAGCCAGTCCAACTGAGTACAGGCCCACGGTGGTGGGTTATTTTATTCAGTCCAAACGTATCCATATGTGATATTATGATAGGCACTCGCCATTCAAAAATAATATACGCAGTACTAACTCGAAAAATTTTGAACTTTCTGCGCAGGCTCAGAAAGGCCGAAAGACCAAACATCCCGTAATATCGCCATCATCAATTGCGACTCAACATTGCCAGCCAAAGGTACCCAGGACGCTAGCGTATTTTGACTGGCTAAAGCTTAACAGGACAAGATTCATCCACAAACGACGTCAGAAAGTCAAACATTAAGATCTTCCTCGGAACGTCATCTATACGAAGGGCGAAGACATTCACCCTCCAGTAGATGTAACACTGGGCCACAGCATTCCCCAGCAGTGCCGAGCTGGGATACGTGCACATCGCCAGGTGCCAGGAGCCAGCGGGCTGCGCCTGCAGCTGGATATGTGCTGCAGAGTTATGGAGTACATGATACGAGATGGGGTGCCTGAACACGCGGCTGGGGGCTGACTAAGCCGGCCTTTCGAAAGGCCGAAGCGCGCAGTTCTTGGCCTCGGAGGCCCGACAGCGCGAGATCGAGAACGCGACAGCGAGACGTCGAGCCAGGGACGGCGGCACGGGAGATGAGCTGGGGCCGGGCAATACGAGCGCTGGGCCGCCGGGCTCGGTCCTTTTGAGGAGAATGTCGTGCGATCTGGAGGACAGGATTCAGTGGCGGCACGAGTAGTGCCCTCTTTTGACCGACAACAACATGGCAACGCCTTGTTATATCCTTTTGTTCGGTGACCAGACGGAGACTAAGTTCAGTGTCAAAGAGCTTTTCGAATACAGTGAGCGGTCTGAACGTGTCCGGCTTTTTATTGAGCGCGCGCAGAATGCTGCACGTCATGCGTTTGACACCGCGAGTACCCCTGACAGGGGGAAATATGGCTTTCATTCCTATCTCGAGCTAGAAGAACGCATTTTGGCGGAGACGGTTCCAGATGTCGTTGTTCGCACTTTACTACTTTGCTTCGCCCAAGTCGGCCATCTCATCATGTCAGTGCGCAACTTCATATGCGGTCGAAATACTCTTTCTTCCTCTTTGTATTCTTCGTCTGACGCCCTGAAGGCGACTAGAAAGGGACGACCAAGTCCGTGACCTGTGGTCTAAACAGAGACTTGTCATAGTTGCATCATGCGCCGGCCAAATCCCTGCAGCTCTTGCAGCCACAACAAATTCATTAGATGAGCTCGCCGACGCTGCGCCTGAGGTTGTTGCTACCTCTATCCGGGCCGGCATAGACGTCGACCGTCGAACAAACGAGTACGCTGATGACCGCTCTAAGAGCTGGGCTACAGCCGTAGGCGTGCCCCTGGAGCATGCTCGACAGGTGGTGGCTGGATTCAACGACAGCAAAGTAAGCTAAGCCATTGCCGCCTTCTGTACTACTAACCAACCCTCCAAGATACTCGTTTATTCTAATACATATATCTCAGGATCTCACACATGCTAAAGGGCTGTATTGTGGCGTGACGTCTGCCTGGGCGACAACCATAATTGGACCTCCAAGACAGCTGGAAGAGTTTTTCGGCTCGAAACCATTTGGTGAAGCCCGTGTGACGGCCCTGCCTATCAATGCTACTTTCCATGCATTACACGCGGAGAAGCCTGATATCGAGTGGATAATTGGAGATACCCCAAAGCTTAATAGCCTACACCTAACTGACGCTTGCTTTCTGTCGAGTGAGTCGGGCGCGGTCTTTCCACCACAGACCGCAAGAGATCTACTCGGCGAGGCGCTTTTGAACATCTTGAATCGAATGACAGATAATGAAAAGGTGTTTGGGGAGGTTCGGGGCATATCCGGGGATAGGGAAGTGTGCATCTTTTCGGTGGTTGCTGAAAAAGTGGCAGCTCGTATGATCAAAGTCCTTGGAGAACATAAGGCTCATGTGAGGTCGAATATCTAAATTTCAAAATGATGATTCAACTCATGCCACTAGACGATGCTACATACAAGAGTTTAGAGGTTAGCATAAACATGGAGTTTAAATCAATTGCTTTTTAGAAATATGAAGATCAATCGCTGTTGGGTCAACATTTCGTCACAATCTGAGTTTAAGACGAAGCATCCTACACTTCAGTTGCAACATGGCGATAAGCTGCGGATGGCCAACGTGCCTCATCAACACCATTGCTTCTCGTACCAATATCAAATCCAAGCTTTACGATCTCGTCAAACTGGACGACTGGTTTGATAGTCCGAATCGAAATGCCCAAGTTTGGACAGGGTCGGGTTTCGAAGAACTTTGCGTCAAAGAGATCTGGAGAGTGTTCCTTAAGCAGAGTCATCACTCGTGAAATAATGACTAGCATGTGATCATAGTGACGAAACACAGGGGAGCCGTAACGCTTTCGAAGGCGGTTCCAGATATTTTCGGGATACATGCCGACGTTTTGGACCAGCCAATTGTTATAGTAGTCAAGAGCCAGCTGGTACTGTCAGGATGTACTGGCCAGAATCCATAAGAGTGGAGGGCAAAACGTACATTAATCTTATACGACCCACCAGTTTCTGCTCTCCGAACCAACGCATCCATCACGCTGCATGTTCCAGAAATACCAGTACTATAGATAAGGGTCAGCATTTTGAGTTGCGCTTGAAATGGGCGGGACTAGAGCACCAAAAGTCGCTGTTTGGAAATATGGGAGTGACAGGCTCGTCATTACCCATCGCGCGACCAAACTCGTAAGAGACTCCAGTATGCTATAAACATTCGTGTCAGAATGACTCCTAATAAATAGGTGAAAATGGGTTGAAATGGTAGCATACAGCGTCAGATATTTGCTGCCATCCACTCCTCAGTTGTAATGGACCGTTCCAACCGAAACAGTTGAGCCGTACGACTATAATTCCATTTGGCCGGTTCTTACACATCTCTATGACTTGATCGGCTCCGAAGCCCCATTTTTCCATGACCTCTGGACGATAGCTAGAGACAAAAACGTCACACTCCAAGATGAGTTCCTTCATTCTTTCCCGATCCTCTGGTTTGTTGAAGTCCAAGGCGGCGTTCAACTTACCCCAATTGAATTCCGGATGGTAGATAGTAGCGTCTGGAATGGAGGGCGAAGTGATTCGCAGAATAGTCGCGCCCAGCTCAGCCAGCCCACGAGTCACGGCAGGTCCTGCGATAATGCGCGTGGCGTCCAGAACTTTTAGGCCGGCCAAAGGCCTTGACGGGTTACTAGGTTTGTTGCCAGCGGCATCAGTCCACCAACAAGGGGCTTGACTTTCATTGACTTTGAAAGACTCCCACAAGCCAACATGGCGGTTCGCCTGACCCTGCTCGGTTTTACGGTAGCCATCAACGTCATAGCTAATCGTGCCTGCGGTCTTGAAGACATCATTTGATAATTTATCAATGTCCTGACTTTTCCACTGTGCGAGTGCTGCATGAAACATGGGAAGCACCCTTTCAAATGAATCTTCTCCCCCAGGGGGTAAGGATGGAAATTTCAGCATTTCCAAAACGATGCTAGGATTGAGCGAGCCATGAAGGTGAAAAAATCGATCATCTCGCGTCTTATAAATATTCGAAGCACAGCACCGATATGGGCCTTCTAGCGACCCATAAGTATCATAGTCGTTGAATAAGCTAAGGTAGAAGTCCTTAGCCTCCGGGTCACTTCGAATATCCCGAAATGTTATGTTTTTGCCGTCAGGATCGAGGGAAAACAGGGTAAGGGACATAAGGAATAGAATCCCATGGTTACTATATTTTATATCAATGAGAGCTAGATGGATTTGCCTTTTCCAGTATGATTGCAAAAAGTAAGACGAATAGGGAGTGGGTGGCCTACGTGTTTATAACCGCCTTCTGAGGAGAAATCCCATAAAGCTTGTGGAGAATAGCATTGGTATATGTTGCTTCCAGTGCTTTGAGTGCAGATACGCTTTCTGCAAATCGCCAATTGACAGGAATAAATGGATCTTGAGAGCCTTCGAAATGGACTGTGGCGTATTTTTCCAAGTCATGGATAAGGTGCTGCTCCGTTTGCGGGCCACGCAAAATTCCTTCATAAAAAACCTTGGAGGCTTGCTCAGGAACAGAATAAAAGGTGTCTGCCATAGCTATCCAATGCAATTCGGAGGTCGTGTAGGACCTTGATAGAAGTTGTTTGTAGGCCAATTCAAGTCCCCAAAATAGTATGTAGATGATGCTCATCCCTCCCCCTCCGGGTTGCCATAAAACTAAAGGAGACAATGGCTAATGGCAGCTGAATGCTACTTCGCATCTAGTGGAACACTAAGCCGTAAATTTAAGCCAGGGCTGAAGGCCCCAGGATGGCTGCCGATCTTTGGATCAGGTATCATATCAATAATAGTCATCAAAGAGACCCAAATACGGGATACAGTGTTTCTGCTTCCGGCTCCAGTTGAGCATACGAGCTGTTGTTCAAACAGGATTCCTTGCACCATTGCATTAAGTAGGTAGTTAGTTCACTTAACTTGGCTAACTAGTTAGTTAACTATTCCCCACTTAACCGGGCCGATCCGTTGGTAATTACTAATCATTCCTTAGTCAAAGCAGTTCACACAGAACTTCATACAGAGTACCATGTGCAGTAATCTGCTGACCATAATTCGGAAATCGTAATACTCCATACGAATGACTGTTAATATTGTGTAAGCGGTAGATAGGATAAGCCGTCTGTTTAGCTTTTTCGGTATGGATGAAGCCGTATGACACATGGACACTAAGCCAAAATGCATGAACGTTTTGGGTTGTTCAGGTAGGATGATCCATTCCACATATATATCAACCAAATTGCAGAGAAAAGAGAACAAAAGTCAGTGTACTTCCAAGAAGTATTCAAGGCATAGTCATCATGAAGGGGTTTTGGGGAGAAACTCAGTGCCTAGGCCCAGGTTCAACTTCTGCCACACTTTGGAAAATACCCCACAAGGTAAATCAGAAACAGACGCCCCATTAGAGTGCAAGACCTGCTTGGTTTCCAACAAGTGGATGACCGGCATCGTTATCCCTTCCTGGGCGTACTGATACGCAGAGACTACACACGGATACAGCGGGAATCCAGTGATGTGTGAGGGTTCTCGCTTGATAAAGGACAAGCCATAACCTGTCCACACTTCAGATAGTCGTCTTAGCTGATATCATGTAGTTCAAAAACCATATTACCCAAACTAAGGACAACTTAATACTCAACCTGCCCTTGCTCTTACATTTCTGTCTTCCCAGAACCTGGCTCCACGTTTTTTCCCAGCAAGTAAGTTGGGTTCGTTATCGGGAATCCGCATAATATCATACCATTCCAAGCCCCACTCATCAGCTAAGGCTTCGAGGAAATCGTCGACATTAGATGGATGGAGGTCAACTTCAGTGGCATCAGTTTCACTTTGATTGTCATTAATAATGGCAATATTATAAAAGCTAGCGAGCTTCTCAATCTTTCTGAGGGATTCTAGTTGTAATGTATTTCCTATGAAGAGATTATCAGTGTGTTGGGTTTAGCGGCAAATATGATACAGTTCAGCTCACTCCTCGGTAAAGGGATTCCATTCTTTTCCGCATCGGTCCAATAGCCTTTGGCATGATTCCCCATGTCTCGAAGAGCCTTTAGATGCTTGGGAAAATCGGTAGACACCATCCACTCACACCTGCCGCGCTCCGGATTGTGTTTGTACATGGCAATTGCATCAATTTTATGGAATAATCGGTAACGAGTCTTATTTCTCCGAATGCCCTCAGAGTTGTTGAACCTGCCCTCAAAATAGTCAAGGCGACCTTCGATACTATCCAGTCGTCCGTCCACATCTTTAAAGCGCTTCTCCATACTGCCCTCCAAATGGTCAAGACGACCTTCGATACTATCCAGTCGTCCGTCCACATCTTTAAAGCGCTTCTCCATACGGCCCTCCAAATTCTCTATGCGATCTCCCACAATATCCATTTTTCGGTAGAATCGAAGTTCAAGTCTCTATATCATTTCGTACGGCTGCGAGAGAGCCTGCCTCACTACCAAGAGCCGACAGGCCGAAGTCAACATACCCATCCGAATTTGTGAATTCAGGGTGAGAGTTTCTCGTGGCTAGCCTTGAAAGTATGGGATAGGAAAGCGGAAAGCGAGCTTCTAGCTCTAGGTGGGGGGGAGGCGCCATCTCGGGAATGCGAACAGTTGACTTGCGATAAGATAACTAGGAGGGGAGATGGGCGGTGGAAGCTTTCGGGAGGGGTTCTAGGCATCAGCGGTTAAATAGGAGTTAAGCTTCGGCTTATATAATCAGCGAACTTCACGCAGTACTCCATAGTTAACGCCTACTTGGCCTTCACTGTGCTCGCGGGCTGTGCGCAGGACTGCAGCTTTCTAAGGATGGTTGCCCTTTGGCTAAGTGCAAGCGCCCTTTTACTTCCCTTGCCGGTGATTTTTGTTGCCGAAGAACTAGGCTCGGCTCCTAGGATCTTCTTGCCACAGCGCTAACCACTCAGTCATAAGAATGGCCATCCTTAGGATCTCATGGTCTGGGCCTTTATTTCTATGGTGTTAACCACTAACACTTGTAGCCTCAGGTACTACAGAGTAGTTGTATACCATTCGCCGGCTGATAGGCTATTCTTTTAGTTGCTTGATAAGAACGCTTTCGGACATCTTATAGCTATATATGCGCAGTACAGAGTACAGAAGATGACATACATCAGCTGGTGAACAATACACTACTACATGATGCTAACAGTGCCTTAGGTAAAGATGTTCTAAGAGTGATCTTTTTTTTTTTTGGACTGGGTAGCTAACACTGTGACAATAATGCCAAGTGGCAAACTTCTTGAAACACTGATTGCTTCAACCAAGAAAAAAGCTTCAGAAACCACTGAATGTGGATATGGTTGCAGAAGTAGAGTCAGTGAGTAGGTAAGATTGGGCCTGAGCAACCCTTCATGAGTGACACTACTAAACCTTTTTTCCTCAGACCTCAATCTAATCACAGTTAATTCCTACACTCATACCTAGTCTTTCTAGAAACATTATGACAGCAATTTCTTGACATTATTTTTGAGTCCTCAGATAAATCTAACTACCATCTAGAATTCTAAAGGATGCATACGCTACATAACTGCCACCACACTCTAGTGGAAATAGCTATTTTTGGAATATTTTAAATGGTGGCGCTGCCGCAGTTTGTTGTCACTAGCTACAGAGTAATAGCATGTTGGGAGGTGATATCAATAGACAATAATGCTCCATTTTATTTGAACAGATTGAGTATTACTACATGCAGACTAACTTTAACTATTCTCTCCATAGATAATACTTTTTTCACATTAACACTATCTACACAGGAGTAGTGGCTGCTGATATTAAGAGACAGACGAAGTCTCCTGGGCGCTGCCAACATGGGCCTTCATATGTCTGCCTATGCTGTCAATGTGCTCCTAGGAGGCCAACAGATTGATTCACTCTAGCCTTAATATTCAACTAGAATAGAAACTCCTCGACTCTATCAATATTTACTGTCAATATGTCGAAGGGACAATTGACAAGCGCCCACCATCACAAACCAATACATTGCCATTCAGATAAGACCCAGCTTTGCTTGTGAGGAAAAGCACAACGCCAGCCATGTCAGCATCTATGCCAGCCCTACCCTCTGGAATCAGCTTTGAAGGATCATATCCTGTCGAGGTCATAGATGAGGTCATGTCGGTGGGGAACACTGCATTTGTTAGTCAATATCAAGAGACCTCTGCAACGTTTATCGAACTTACACCCTGGAGCAACCATATTTACTCGGATCTTGTATGGTACTAGGTGCGTTGATAGCTGTTTCATCATGTGTGTCTGGGATGCTTTACTCTGCCCATATGCAAATCGGCCGGTAGCTGCAAATCTGCCAAAGCCCAGAGTGCTGCAAGTCCCAATAATCTGACTTCTGCACCCCCCGTTACTTCTCTCATTGCCAAGGTGAAGAAGTTTTAAGAAAGCAATAGCCGTATACCAGAAACCTGCAGTATTGACCTTGAATGTTTCAGCATACTCCTCTACTGAGTGCTTCCAGTTAGCCTCAATGAACTCATCAAGACTAGACGAGCTGTTCAACTCTGGACTCTCCGGCCCTGATGTCCCAGAGTTGCACCAAAGGAGATTAATATATCCAGCATCCTGGGTAATCTTCTCGACAGCTTTCTGCAATGACTCTTTAGAAGTGACATCGCACTCCACAGGCATCACCACGTTAGGGAATGGCTTTGCAGTCTCTTCCAATACTGCCCCACGGCGACCCAAAATGTAAACCTTCTCAGCACCATTGACAGCGAGGGCGCGAGTGATCATGCGTCCGATACCTGCATGAAAATCCATAATCCTGTTAGGTCGTTGTCTTTCCTTAGGCACAAAATCTATAGTAACTCTGAAATGCTTACCAGTGCCACCACCAGAGATGACAGCGACAAGACCTTTGACACTAAAAAGCTCTTCGGCCTTAATTTCCCTATTCGAGTTGTCCATTGTTGTTTTCTTACGCTATTTGGCCGAGGCTCGATTATCTTTTTCCGTGTTAGAAAATACACCGTAAAACAATCAATAACCACTACCAGAAGACTTCACAGTGATATCTTCCAGTAGCTCCTCTTTTCATAAAACGGCTCTCGAGAGCCAGGGCATGACGTAAGGAACCGGTATTCCGCAACAAATGGTCCTGGGTTATGGTGCGCATTTTTAGAACAGGGATAATTTCAAAGCAATTATCTGCACAACGCTCTAGGCACTCGGTATGCCCTGTCAGCTATGTGAGAAAATACACGGATTTAAGGTTGCTGCAACAAGGGAGTGAAGGCTGGTCTGGTTCTTGATGAAGGGGATCTGTGACCTGCAGACCGTTCGTATCTCGGCTTAGCGGTTGTGCAGATCGTCCGAACGTGTCCAGGATGGCGATTCTGTAACTAAATGCTACAGTTGAAGAATATGTGGAGAATGATTTTGCCGCTTCTCATCGTCGTATGACTCGCAACCCCCCACGATTCGTATTTATCCATGATTTGTTCGAGTTTACTCTACCTGATGTTGAAGGCCAAGGCTCTTTTTTTCAGCCGTTTAAGTAAGTCAGGGAGCCGAAAAGCGTTATTTCGCAGATGAATGTATATACTTGCATGAACTCATCCCGTATTAGCTACATGTATAGTTCTCTCCTTGGAAAGGGCATAAAAACTACCCGTGTGCATCGTTCAGCCCGGGAAACAAGCATGAGGAAATTTCCAGGACTTATCCCGTCACCAAAATTGCCGAACCATTTTTGATGTCAAATATTGATAGTATACATACGTTGTCAAAAATATGGCGCTCAAATATCCGTAAGCGAGTATCGTATCCGATTTGAACGTATAAAGCGTAATGTGAAGCACACCGAATAGCATAGCAATTCCACAACCAATTCTTGAATCTCAACAGCGCTCTAGCATTCTGATTATAAAACAGAGCAGCATTATGGCTGAGTCAAAAGCCGATTTGGTCGTCGTTGGCGGTGAGATGCCTCAATCTACAGTCGCATATCAGGAACTGACCAAATGAACGAACTGATGCAGGTGGGCCAACTGGAATGTTGACTGCCCTTCTAGCACAAAGACTTGGAGCGTCAGTAATTGTGCTTGGTATATTCCCGTTCCGGGCTCCTGGTTTGCATTGTGGCTGTTAACCAGAGACCTCCAATCCAGACGCAAAGCCCGGTCCACTCCAGCTTGGAAGAGCTGATGCATTGAACGCAAGGTCGCAACAATATCTCGAGATAGTGGGAATTCTAGACAACCTAATTAACCAGGGTTTGAAATGCAACAGTAAGCCTCAGCCGCTGTGCTACCCTTGCCTGTGCTGATAACTCTAAATAGCGAGCTCTATATTCACGAAGGGTGAATTTACATCGCGGCAGAGTCATTGGTGGACAGGATTGCAGCATGTTCTGCATAAAAATTTTCTCATGATTGGTCAGCCTGTTGTCGAGCAGCTTCTCGCAGCGGAATTGAAAGATAGCGTGTGGTTTAACGAGCGGGTTGAGTCGGTGAGGGAGAACGAGTCCGAAGTTGAAGTTACCACGACATCACGACGTGTCGTGCGTGGCACCTATTGCCTTGCCTCGGATGGCGCCAGGTCCATGATGCGTCAGGCGCTTGGGATTCCTTTCACAGGAACGAAGCCTGAGATGACATGGGCAGTTTTGGACACCTTCATCGACAGTGACTTTCCTCGCTGCCCTGAAATTATCACCTTTGAGCTCAATGGTGAGTCTCGCGTGGCATGGATTCCACGGGAGCGTAATATGGCACGCTTCTATATCCTATTGGACGGCGAGATCACGGAGGAGAAGTCGAAGGCCTCCATTAAACAGCATTTAGCGCCATACAGGGTTGATTTTACCAGAACTGAATGGTTCAGCACCTTTGAAGGTATGTACATATCTCCTTTCTCCGGATGCCGTATTTGGAGCAATTTTGGCTAATGCCTGAATGAAGTGAAAGAAAGAATTGCCGAGACATTTATCTCTCAAAACGGCAATGGCAGGATCATCCTCGCTGGTGATGCCGCTCATTGTCATTCAGTCAATGGCGGACAAGGGCTGAACACTGGCCTCTCCGATGCATTCAGCCTCGGGTGGAGGATGGCGTACGTTTTGAAGTTTGGTGATAAATTGGCACCCGGTGCAGCCAATAAAATTCTTCAAAGTTATGACGTGGAGCGTCGTAAAGTCGCGGAGCATGTCATTCGTGTCGCCGCCCGACTTGTGCGAGACGTCAAATTCGAAGCCACGCAGTATGTTGGTAATGTTGAAAAGAACGCAAATTTTATTACCGGCAAGTATTAGAAAGGGTATTTGGCATAAGATTTACTGACTTGTTCCTCAGGAATGGGGATAGCGTACCATGATCTTGACTCTCCAGCCATCCGAGAGTCCGAAATAAGCATATGGAAAGCTGGCCGCGCCTGTCCTGATATTCAAATGACAGTTCCGGGCAACCTAAAATCCCAGTACTTATACAGCATGGTGACCTATGGGAAGTATCTTGTTCTTGTGGCTGGTGATCATGGAGGCCACTTTGACAGTTTTAATGATCTAGTTCGATGGCTTAGAATCCTACCAAAAGTTGATGGACAAAACTACCATCTCAACGGTGAAAGTGCATCAAGTTATTTGTCCGATATTGTCAAAGAGGGAGAGAACTACGCTGTGGTTGTTCGGCCTGACATGTATATCGCGTATGCTGGTCCTGTTGACACTGCACGGGAGTACTTAGGGGAAATCTTTGTCGGCCAGGATTAGTTGGCATGTTTACGGAGTACCGGGGAACCGTGCTCTAGGCCATTTTTTGCTCCTTGATTAAAGTTCTTCATCCTTCTTGCTATCAAATCAATAGACTCTAGGCCAATTCACTGCGTACTATAAGGTCGGAGTATGTAAGGGCAAGGTATCAGAAAATAGCCATTATTGCATGTCACGCCCAGCAAGCCCATTGTCGAGCCCCACACGGCACGGGCCGTGTTTGCCGCCGGTATCTTCAGGTGCTCTCATATTTATCGAAGTGGAATTCCAACCAGAAATGGATAAGCCTCATTAACAATACGTACGATCCGGCTCCTTTGTGAGAGTCAAATGAGCTACCAGGGTATATGGTTTCTGTGAGAGGCTATTGGCGCGGCGAGACGTTTTCATATCCTTGCCTTCGATCACACAAAAGGGGGCGGAGTTTGGAGACAGTCAGCAACATATGCCTACGGCCATCTCGCCGTTTCTTATTCTTTACCGTGAGTTCCACACCTGGTAAGCGGGTTGAAGCCAAGGTGAGCACTGGGGTTTTAAGCTCCCTCAGTAAACTTCGCCTTTGTGGCCCCATGACGAAACTTATTGGTGGTATGACGATCTAAAACAGGCTTTCCAGCTTGTCATTTGAAAGCCTTTCAGTGTGCGATATCTCTGGTGAACCAACCAATAAAATACGGGTAATTTGAGCCTTGTTATTTGAGCTAGTCTCTTGTTCCCCACTGAGAACGGCCTTCTCCAAAGCCTTTAGGGCGGGAGAAGAGAAAAAAACCCTGTCTCCAGGTATCATGCGCAGCCGGGTTTCAAGTTCTAGCTCCCCATCGGAATTTCACCACGTTCTCAAACTTCTCCAACGGCTTTTCGGGGCCAGCACGCTTAGCCTTGAATCGAAGGGGGTAAAGCCGGGCATAAGAATGAGCGCTGCCCCATGTGTATACGAACCCAGGCAGCATTTACTAGCTACTGTTCTGGTTATGATGCCGACATGCATAAACATGGATGGATATGCAGCATACCTAGCACTAAAGTTTCTCAACGGCGATTTCGCAACCAATCAAAATAGGGCCTAGGAAACAGGCATCTCGCGGGTCAGCAACGACATCGTATCTATGCACAGGCATGACTGCATGAAATAGTGTAGATCACGCCACGGGATCTGACTACAGGTGCCTCGTGTCAATGTTGAGAGACTGGTTATTGGCAATTAAGGGTCTTCCTTGAGAATGCGTACGGCAGAATAAGTGCAACCATGTCAAAGGGCGCGCGATGATATCAAAATTGGTAAGGGCAGGGGAGCACAGTTCACCGCAGATGCAGTGGAACTCAGTATTCAATTCGAAGCCAGATTAAACTGCATCAATCCTGGGTTCGACAAAAGGAGACAAAGGAAGACGACGAGATACCATGGTAGAGTGAGCACATTTTGTCAACAGCGTAACGCTCGGCAGATGATACGGATGCAATGATGGAGTGTAGATCTGGCTGAATATCACTGCCACCTCTCGTGTTTCGAAGCCAGATTCAGCTGGTGTTAACGGTTGATGTAAATCAAGTAGCGTACAAGGAATCATAGTGGTTATTTTTCCACAACTTGAAAATTTTATGGCAGTCTTTACAGATTGTCAGAAGCTTCCTGTGATGTCAGCTTTGCCCAGGATGACCCGGGCGGATTAAACGTATTTCCTGTTCGGGAAATGAATACGGAGTTTCAAGAAGAGAGCCAGTTGATTTCATTTCCAACCCCCACCCCCAGGGTTTTCTTTCGAAGTCGATACCTGGTCCAGCCCAGATAGCCTACTGAGTTCGACGAGTGATGATCTTCAAGCGACTGGGGCAAGGAGGGCTGGCCGGTTCGGTGATGAGAGACGGGAGTTAACGGTTCTATGGACCGCTAAGAACTTTTATTTGCTCTGGCATATGGCACCTTTTCTCAAGTATCATTGCTTATTTGAAGACATAATACCTTCTTGTTCTTGCCTCACGCCGCATTTTCTTCTGCTTGTAAAGATATTCCGTTTCTTCACTGAAGGACGTCAACCCCTTTTCAGTTACTCTCTCCCGATATCGTCAGTGGGAGTGTCTCAATCGAGTTTTCCCACAATGGCAGACCCGGTTCTCATGGAGTCAGCTATCCGCGGGATACCCGGCCATGTTGTTCTTCCATTTTCCAGTCGTGTTGTGGATAATTCGCTCATTGATATGGCTGCGAGGATTATTGAAGTTATTTATCGATATCAGCGAAGAGGTAGTGGCACAGAGGGCATACAGTCAGACGTCGGCCTCCTCGCAGGCCTAACACAGGTCTACAGCCATGTTAAAGCAAATAGACCCGTCAAGATGGCCCTGCCTGCTTTTCCATTCAAATCTCCTAACACAAAAGTCAAAGTGCTCGGCCGCCTGCCAGACAAAGCTGAAGAGTTTGCTCTAGCACATATGAACGGGTTGTGCGCCGCTATCAAAGATGTCTACGGCCCTGGGGCAGAACTGATCATTATTTCTGACGGGCTTGTGTATAATGGTAAGCTTGGTGCAAAGCGCTCATAGTCCTGCAATTGCTCATTCCTTTTTGTAACGATCAATAGACCTACTCAGTATTTCGGATGCAGAAGTCTGGTCATATGGCGAAGCCCTCCGGGAACTTGCGGTAGCCAAGGGATTCAGTCATATTAAATTTTCTCGTCTCAATGGTCTTGTGTCCCTGGCTGTTCCTGAAATCCTGGACGAAGTCTCGTACATTGCCAACGCGACTAACTTCCGAGTTGCATTAATGAACAACTTTAGCACTAAGGATTGGGATGTTAGTAGCAAAATACTAGAAGACGAGGATGTTCGCATGACCTATCGTGGATATCTTGAATTTCTTCATACTGACCTTGCCGAGACATACCCCGTCTCAGATCACTTTTCAAAGTCCAATTTCGAGAAAGGTACTGAGAGCATCGCCAAGCAGATGCTCATTCGTGGCCAAGCGTTTGCTCGTGCTGTCAAGGAGAAATTCGCGGACCATGTGCGTCTGTCGATTCACACATCTACCGGCCAAAATAAGGTCTCGATTAGTGTCTTACCTACAGACACAGATTATACGACGCCATGGCACTGTGCTCTCGCCATCAGAGTAGACGGCACAGTGACCAGCAACCATGCTCAAACATTCCGAGACGATCCCACCTTGGAGTTGATATATGAAAACGGCAGGCCATCGTACTTTCGGGAGAAGAGCGACCTCTATACCTGGAGCTCAGGTGCCATCAACATTACCCCTCTGTACCCTTGCGGAGTGATAATCACTCCTGCTGAAGGGCCAGAAAAACTTTCTATGCAAGATATTGACGCACAGAAAGTTCGGGTGCTCTCTGAGATCATTTCTCCCGTCATCTTGCGCGACTTCGCATCCACCACCGAGCGAGAAAGCTTTATTAAAAAGGCATCTGATTTTGGCACTCCCTTGCCATGGAAATTTGGGATATTGCTGGAAGTTAAAGATCGCGGCGCCGATACTCGAGGTCTTAACAACGTTCTTTCCGCGGAATGGATGCCATTCCATTTTGACGGTCTTTTTAAAACAGTAGAGAAGACGAAGGAGGACGGCACGGTCTATAGGCTGCCGAATCCGCCTCGGTTAGGGCCCGCCGCCCGCTATTAAATTATGATTGCTGAAAAATACTAATGGCTGACAATAGATTCCAACTCTTCACGGCTGTGACCCCGTCACCTTCTGACACTGGATTCACGCTCTTTTCCACTTCTACCTTCATTTTCAAGCACCTTCCTGATCATCTTCCAGTTGAAGCCTTAAGAAAACTAACTTGGTCAGTCTCGACGTCTTCTTTTGATAGTACCAAGTTGCACAGCCTGCCTCTTATTATCGATCACCCTACAACCGGAAAACCTTGCCTACGGTACCATGAACCCTGGTTAGAGAGCAAAACGAGCTTCGAGGCGACGTATATCACCATTGACGGCTTAACGCCCGAAGGGTCAAACGACGTGTGCAGCCAGCTCGATAGTTTGCTTCATGACCGTCGCGTTGTGTACTACCACACATGGAATAGGGGTGATATGTTGGTTAGCGATAATGTGTTGACCATGCACACACGTAGCGATTTCCAGGGAGGCACAGACAGAGAGCTATGGAGAATCCACTTTGACTGAGGTCTCCATCAGAGGTGTGTTAAGTCATATTTTGTAGAGTTAAGGAATAGATGTAGCGCAATAGGAAGACGTTTGCCCTTCGAAATTGTACTTACATCAATGTTTTGATATCAAATTCTTAGGCAATTCTTAAAGTACAGATGTGTGCGATACGGCCCGGCCATGAACGAAACACGTGATTATGTAATCCAATAACACTGCTTATCTCCGCCCCGATCGCAACGCGTCAAACTGGAACGCGTCTTGCTTTCCACTTAAAACGGAAAAATCAACTCATCACTCCGTCTTCTCTCCATTCGATCTCCAGAGTACTCACTCAAGATTCCTCTTTTCCGCTCCCTTCTATACGTTCCCTCTCTTTTACAGCCCAAACTGCTACTCGTGATTTACTTTCTCATTTCCCTGAAGCTTTAATTTGCATCAGGCGGGAGCTTTAAGCTACTTACGCGCCTCGACTCTAAAGCTGACGCAAGATGTTCGTGTATAAAAGAGGTATGTCTTGAAAAGCTACACCGTAGCAAACATTGAATAGCTTTGCTACCTTTGTAATTGTGCTTGTGCCGCCCGCCTTCCCACAATACTAAACCCCGCTTTTCATCTAGATGGACGCAAAGAGCGCGTACAGTTTGACAAAATCACGGCTCGTGTCTCAAGACTGTGTTATAGCCTTGATCCAGAACATGTCGATGCTGCTGCTATTACTCAGAAAGTCATCTCGGGAGTCTACCAGGGAGTGACGACAATTGAGCTAGATAATCTTGTATGAATGAAGCCCCACGAGAAGTTATATTTCCATGCCAATGATTTCACAATATAGGCTGCGGAAACTGCTGCATACATGACTGTCACCCACCCTGATTATGCCATCCTTGCTGCTAGAATCGCCGTGTCCAACTTGCACAAGCAAACCAAGAAACAATTTTCGTCCGTTATCGAAGATCTCTATAGATATGTGAACCCAAAGAACAACCGCCCTGCTCCCATGATATCCAGAAAAATATACGATATTGTAATGAAACACGCCGAAGAGCTGAACTCCGCTATCGTTTATGACCGTGATTTCAACTACCAGTACTTTGGGTTCAAGACACTGGAGAGGTCGTATCTACTAAGAATCAACGGCAAAGTTGCTGAACGTCCGCAGCATATGATTATGCGCGTTGCCGTTGGTATTCATCATGAGGACATTGATAAAGCGATTGAGACATACCACCTGATGTCCCAAAAATTTTTTACCCACGCTTCTCCCACACTTTTCAATGCGGGAACACCTCAACCACAGATGGCTTCCTGCTTCCTTATTGATATGAAGGAGGATAGTATTGAGGGGATCTATGATACACTGAAGACATGTGCTCTGATTTCCAAGACTGCTGGGGGTATTGGACTCAACGTTCACCGAATCCGTGCAACTGGCTCCTACATTGCAGGAACAAATGGCTCCTCTAATGGGATCATTCCCATGCTTCGTGTCTTTAACAATACTGCCAGATATGTGGATCAGGGCGGCAATAAACGCCCTGGTGCTTTTGCTATTTATCTTGAACCTTGGCACTCTGACGTATTTGAGTTTTTGGACCTCCGTAAAAATCATGGTAAAGAAGAAGTGAGAGCCCGAGATCTTTTCCTCGCCCTCTGGACTCCCGACTTGTTCATGAAACGGGTTGAGAAGAATGGCGATTGGACACTATTCTGTCCAAACGAGGCATCTGGACTCGCCGATGTCTACGGAGACGAATTCGAGCAGCTATACGAACAGTAAGTCCGTTCTCATTTTAATCATAGCAAATATCCTAACGATGACTGCAGATATGAGAAGGAAGGCCGCGGCCGGAAAACCATCAAGGCTCAAAAGCTCTGGTACGCTATCTTGGAAGCTCAAACCGAGACTGGAAATCCTTTCATGCTTTACAAGGATGCCTGTAATCGGAAGAGCAACCAGAAGAACCTTGGAACTATTAGAAGTTCTAATTTATGTACGGAAATTATTGAGTATACTGCCCCCGATGAAGTCGCCGTGTGCAATCTAGCATCACTTGCTTTGCCAACATACGTTGACGCTATCCGCGGCGAGTACGACTTTGGTAAATTGCACGCAGTCACCCAAGTTGTGGTGCGCAATTTAAACAAGATCATTGATAACAACCACTACCCCGTTCCCGAAGCTCGAAAGAGTAACTTCCGTCATCGCCCAATTGCTCTTGGGGTTCAAGGACTCGCTGATGCCTTCTTGGCTCTACGTTTGCCTTTTGACTCCTCTCAGGCTAAGCAGCTGAATATTCAGATCTTTGAGACAATTTACCATGCCGCTCTGACTGCATCCTGCGAACTTTCAAAGACCGAAGGCCCATACGAAACATATGAAGGTTCTCCTGTTTCTCAGGGAATTTTGCAGTATGATATGTGGAACGTAACACCTTCTGACCTTTGGGATTGGGTTTCTCTTAAGAAAGAAATAGCAAAACACGGTGTACGCAACAGTCTTCTTGTTGCCCCTATGCCCACTGCTAGTACCAGCCAAATCCTTGGCTTCAACGAATGCTTTGAGCCATACACCTCAAATATCTATTCTCGGCGAGTCCTTGCAGGAGAATTCCAAGTTGTTAACCCATGGCTTCTGAAAGATCTTGTTGACCTTGGACTTTGGTCTGACAACATGAAAAATCGCATCATCGCTGATGGTGGCTCAATTCAAAATATTCCCAATATCCCCGATGACATCAAAGCCCTTTACAAGACTGTATGGGAAATTTCTCAGCGGACTATTGTTCAGATGGCTGCAGATCGTGGTGCTTTCATTGATCAATCCCAATCCCTCAATATTCATCTTAAGGAGCCCACAATGGGCAAAATTACTAGCATGCATTTTGCTGGCTGGAAATTAGGTTTGAAAACCGGCATGTACTATCTTCGGACTATGGCTGCTTCTGCCCCAATTCAATTCACGGTTGATCAAGAGCAACTGAAAGTTGCAGATACCAATGTTGCGAGGACAAACGGCTTGGGAAGAAAAAGGATCGGTGCTTCAGGCAGCTACTCTAGCACATATTCTGCCGTCCCAAGGCCAATGTATGATCAAAAACAGCCAAGTGGACCTATTGTCGAATCTCCAACAGCTGAAGACCCGAAGGGCGTTCCTGCGTTCAAACCAGTACCAGCGACAGGCCCACCCGATGAGGAGTTGGGGAAGAAGAAAACCGATACAGCAGACAGCCCAGTTGAAGGAGCTGAAAATTCCGCTGCAGTCACTGCCACCACAAATGGCACCGAGAAGACTCAGACTGAGCAGGATATTTATTCACAAAAGGTGCTACTATGTAAGTGCTTGATCACATATTTGCAGATTTTTCAGTGCTAATGCTTTTTTTTACAAATAATATAGGCAGTATTGAAAACAAAGAAGCATGTGAGATGTGCAGTGGTTAGGTGATGACATATGTGATGTTTTACGACAGTTATTGTAGAGGCTGGTGGCAATCCCTTGTTCCTTTTTCCTTTGTCTACTATATCCCCTTTTTCTGCTTGGCTTAATCATGTCATAGAATATTTTGATGATTATGTTTGTCTTGCCCTCTTCCATACCCTAAATAATATATGACGCGACTGTTTTGAGAGCTCTTTTGCTGGTGTTCTGGGCAATGTGATATAGAAAATAATTATGAAAGCCCCTCTTTTTGTAGATTAATAGGGTCTATTCTGCAATATGGAGTAAACAGATCAACGGTTCTAGGGAAGAGTGCCCTCACGAGGATACTTCAGACTCACTCTTCCATTCTCCTTTGTCCTTAAAGCAGCCATCTGGCCCTGGATAATGGAAGGCATCGCAATCCAATGGATCTTCAATAGCCAGCCATGTGAAAACGCCGAAGAGTGCTCCATTGCATGGTAAAAAAAGGAGCTATGAAACTTGTATAATAGACAAACGGGGAATATTTTAACTACATATCTATTCGACTCGAAACGACAATGCTTGGGGTCAGCAATTGATAATTCAGTCAATATCGCTCAATAGTTGACTTCAGCTAGACTTGGGCATCTGAAACGAGGCACGTGAAAAAAGAAAAAAAAAACACCAATGTCCTGCATTGTTAGTTAGTTACGCTCGTCCAACCAAGAAAACGAAAGAAATATCACAAGTTGGCGCCGATCAATAGCGCTCGCAGAAGGCGAGAAAAGGGAATAGAATAATTAAAAAAAAAAAAAAAAAACATCTTAGCCTTGCCAGGTTGGACGTATAGATCCCCCGGTCCTTTCGCAGCGGCAATGGATGTAAGTTCCGTTTCAAAAGCTTTCTTTGACAGGCCCTTCTGGACGTTTTGAATAATGGAGCAGACGGAAGGAATAATGGGCAAGGATCGTGGTATGCCCGTGTGGAGGCAAATGGCGGTGTTGGCGATCAAAAGCTTGGGCTGCGCACGGGTCGCCCTTTTTTTTTCCTTGCATGAGGGGCGCCCGGTTCCTTGCATGTGGTATTCTTAGCAGCATGCATTCCTTGCCATCAGTTGGTTGACAAGAGCGTTTGTGCCTGTGATGTTTGCTCAGCTTGTCTGGTGTGAGATCCTTGACAAAGCGGCGATCGGCTCAAGATTGGTGGCTGCTGAAACAAAAAAGAGAACCTCCTTGGAAAGTAATGAAAGGATGATTTTTACTTTGTATGGCCAGAAAGAAAAAGGCAAAATCAGGCGTTCTATCAACGAACCTCGAAGAGATACATCCAAAGTCTAAAACCAAACGTCTCCAATAAAGCCCAAAAGATGTTCCATAGAAAAGAACGTCACTCCACGAAAGAACCCCCCTAACATCCCTGTTACTACTCCAATATTTCCCATGTGCTTGACTACCTCCAACTAACAAGAATCCTAGCTTGAAGGAGGTAAGAAAAAAGGGTATCAACAGAGACCGAAATGCCATGAATCATAAGATCATTTCCAGATGTTTCAGAGTGGACAGCTCATGCAAAGAAAGTAGAAGATACAGCCCATTTTAATGTATGTACATATCAAATCGATTGACTTATTTCGGCAGTCAGAGAGGCAAATGCCGACGAATCTGAAATATATGCAACTGTGGCAATAGCGCCAAAAGGATGCGTCCCTAAAATTCCTGCATCGAGAAGCTCGGTAAACTCCATCTCATGAGAACAATGGAAAGCGAAAGTGATGGATAATAAAAAGGGGGACCATAAAGGTCAAGAAGCGAATTTTGTTGAGCAAGACTTTCAGACACTAGAAGCCAGCCTAGTTGTCAAACGACCACTCAACTCCCTTGATACGACCAGCCGCTTCAGGAGCACTGAAAACATGTCGAATTAGTACATATGCATTTAACTATAGATGCAAATAAAGTGGACTTACAAGTTGTAGAACAGCTGGCGGGTCATATCAATCGAGCCGTACGCCTGTAGTGGAAGCAACGTCAGTAACTACCGCCTCATATTTATGGCTCTCGACCGGGCGAACTTACACATTCTGGGCATTTATCCTTCACGACAGCTTTTGCGGTCTTTCCGTTATACTTAATAGTAATAGTCTTTCCGCAGAATGGACTGTTGTTGCTTTGGGTACCCATAAGGGCAGCGGAGATGGCGACTGCATTCTCACCATTGGTGTCAATGTTCGTACCACAAGCACCGAGGCCACCATCATAGAAGGTCATATCGCCCGAAAATGTCTGACCACCACCGACGCTGCCACCGCTTGGTTGTTGCTGTTGCTGTTGGGGAGGTGGCTGCTGTTTGACTGGAGGCTTGGTCTCTGGGGTTGGACTTGGGGCTGGCAGATTGATGACAGGTGGAAGAGCTGTAGTTGTCGGTGGTGGTGGTGGGGGAGCTGGTGTGGATGGAGGAGGTGGAGGAGGCGCTGGGGTGGAGCTTGGTGGAGGAGGAGGAGGAGGAGGAGGAGCAGGGGTGCTCTCTGCAGGCTTAGAGCTGGAGGCTGGGGTCGTACTTGGGGGAGGCGGCGGTGGAGGAGGGGTACTCTCTTCTGGCTTCGAGCTGGCGATTGGAATAGAAGTTGTAGTTATCGATGGGAGGGGCGCTGGTGATTGTTCCATAGATGGGGTGATCTGTGGAGGAGGAACTGTCTGGGGAGCACCAGGAGGTCCGTCAACGGTAACAGTGAGTCGAACGGTCTCGATAACAAGATCAGTCACGGTTTCCCAAACAATCACACGTTTGTTGAGAGGAGCAGCGGTGGCGAACGAGGCGTAGAGGCCTGCCGCGGCAGTGAGAGCCTTCAGAAGTGATGGGGCCATTGCGAGTATGCGGTGTTATTGCAACGAAGATGCGTCTATAAACAACGATTTTCTTGGGCTGGTCTGGCTCCGGGGGTAGCAAGAGAACTGGCTCTTTGCGAAAGTTGCAGGGTATGGTAGAAGAAAATAAAAGGCAGCTGAATCGAACCGGGCGATCCAGGGGTTGAAAAGAAGGTTAGGCGGGTTGGACAGAGCAATCAAAGAGTGAATTGCGGCTGTCTAGCTAGTAGTCTCGAGGAAGCTCGCAAAAAAGCGGGATCGTGTTTTAGTTCCGTGTAGAACGGTGGATGTTTTGGATTCAGTATGAAACTCGACGGACTCTAAGGAGTGCAGTCAGACGAGGCTGAGTGAGAGGGCCGCGATGGCCAGCGTGAATTGACAAAAGTCGGGAAGGGAAGAAAGAAAGACTGGACAGTCGTCAAGACAGAGAGAGTGTGTGGGGGGGAAAAGAGAGGAAGCGAGCGTGGAAAAGGAGAGAAAGACGCGGCTTAAGAAGGCGAGCCGACGCTGCTGCGGCCCAAAGCAGGCTAGCGTGTGCCAAGAAGGGGCAAGCGGCGGTGCCCCGCGCTAATTGGCTGGTGGCGGCCCTGACTAGACCGTATCCGGCCGCCCCGCCAGCGCAGCTGAGTCGTGGCGCCGGCCCGCGCTGCAGCCAATCACCGCGCCGCCCTGGCTGTTTCATCGTGATGACGGGGCACCCGCGGCGCGCAGCCTCGTCACGGTGGGTATGCCTGCGTGGTATCGATTGGCTTTCGTTCTGCTCCACGATCTGAATTTTGCCTGCGTTGGAACCCGCCAGTTCTAGCCCAGCGTCTGCCGGCAAACCGTACGCCCGTACGAGCCGGCAACGGACCCCTCAGTGATTGCATCATCTACAGAGTACGCTGCACGCAGCCTCGATGACTTGGACGAGAGGATGCACAAGATGGAGGGGCGGAAAGTCCATTCCAGCCGCGGCGAAGGACGAGAAAGCTGGCACCATCCGTCTGGCAGTGTGCCACGGCACACGCAGTACTCCTGCCGGACTCTGTCGGGCTCGCGTAAATTGCCGTAATCAATGCATCCAATGAAGGCCTCATCCCGAAACTTCCCCTCCGTATTCTGGCCGTCACACTCGCGTATCCCCATGCAAGCCTGGCTGCAGTGAGAAATTGGCTACCCTTTGTCACCCGGCCCAAAAAGCAAAGATATCGCTTTCCTCTCGTCCTTTCTGATGCCGCGCCTGGAGCACGGGGCTGGCCGGCTCCCAACCACCTTTGTCCGGCACCATTCTCGCCTTACATGAACCTTCATCCGATCCATATGCCCATTATTCTCACTCCCAACCGCCTCTCCGGGTCGCCGATGGAAGATGCCCAGGGCTAGAATGTCGGGCACAAGTCCAGGCTGGTTCCATACCGGATAATCCTTGACCGAAGACTTGTTTCACGGCGACAGGTCCACCAGGGTGGTGGGGATCAAAGAAGACGAAAAATCGGTGCAAAAAGGCGGGCAAACGACTGTGCGCTCCACACGTGGCGACATGCGCTTTGAAACAGAACAAGCAGAAGGAATCTGAGGGTCTGCGCCGCCCGAGAAGCAATCAGAATTCTTCAAATTAACTCGAGGGCATTGCTGGGTTTTTTTGAGTGGATAAAAGTGCAATTTTTGCTTGGCTGGAAGACTTTGGCCCCCTACCGGCCCTTTCGGATAAGAAAAACAAGATGCAGACAGTCTCGACCGACTTGGCGATATGCTGAGGGGGGCGTGGGGCCTTTTGCGGATTCGAGTACTTATTCCCGTCATTATTGCTCTTTTTTGTGTCCAGATGTGATGAGAATAGGCCCAATCCACTTGTTTGTGTTTTATCCGGAGAATGACTTTTTCCCTTCTGTTTGCTGGTTCTGTGGAATCCTTCCACGCTACGGAGTAGTTATGTAGTTGACCGACAGCCTGCTATCCTTTGAGTCGTTGACCACCACTACAGTTTCTTGTTGGTCCGGGAACCATGGTACTTTTACAACTACTTCAGCATGGAATTGTGCTACAGATGCAGAAATTAATGTAGTGTCTATTAATTATGGGTGTTTTGTGAATATTATGTAGTGGTGGGGTAGCGTTCTCGGAAGGATGCACCATAGGCTGGCTGGCAATTATCCTTCTGAAAGAGAATGCATTTAGCAGCATTGATGCCACTGATGGCCCATTTCTGCTGTCATCCACCCATGGTTGCCAATCACTGATTTGGCAAACCGGACTCATAATCTGTGTATATTCCCAATACTCAGAATACCACCCAGGAAATTTCCAATCAAGAATTCCACTGATTCGATACCCTTCATCCACCGTGGGTATATACCGAGGAGCGGGAGTACGGAAGCATGCCAAAGAGCAGATCCTCGTAACGCTGCCCGCCAAAGCGAATGTAGCGCTCACAGATTCGGGATCGTAACTGCACGTCGGATTGAATAGGGTGCTTCGATCTTGGTTTGTGTGCGATTTTTCGCAGTTTGGCGATCATTTCCCAGGTTTGATGGCAGACTGGTTCTTTGGTCTCATCGTCCAGGTATATGGTACCCTTCAGTAGATTTGGCATAGATAACATCACGTACAGGGACGGATGTGAGTTTTGATACAAGTCTCATTGCTTCTGCCTCGCAAGGTCGTACGGATTTGCCAGATTTAGAAGTATACGATTGATCGTGTGTTAAGAGGACTCTCCCATTTGCTGGGTGAGTACAGTGATCTCTTCTTTGTTAGAGGGAGTCTCTGAATGGATTATTAACATGCCTCTTGAACGGTTTCTCCATCATGTAGATTTCTTAACTTGTAGGGAACACCTTGGATAGGAGGAGCGGCCATTTTGCTAGATTGCGACATCGTAGTCACACATGTTTCGCCCACACTGGGCAACAACTGCTTTTCTTATGTGCTAGAAGAGATTCCGAGAGAGAGTTGATCAATAAGTTGGGATTTGGACTGGCCTAAACCAACCGGACTCTGCACAGTCTCACTTTTCGTCTCATGTAGTTAAGTTCAAGCTTCAAGGCATGCTTCAATGGTTTTCTTGGGAAAATATGCATATTTTTTAATTTTTCAAAGTGAGTGAGAGGAAGAAATTCCCACGCCATTATCACAGATTTGGTGGCAGATCTGTGCGGGCATTTTGCCATACTCTTGGGTTTCAACTTGGCGGTGCAATCTCCACAAGCCATGCATGCCCTGCCTGTGTTTGTCCCCAGCCTGCTGCTCCTTGTTTCTCACTCTCTTATGGAAGACATAAGGCTAGGCCAAACAATTAGTAGACTCATGTATCTGTATCTTCCCAATTTTGTTCCTGCTCTGTTCTGATCAATGCTTGCACGCTGATGGAGCGGTGTGCGCTTGCCGAGAAGATCGCTCATGTAATCGCTGCTTACCCTTCTCGGGCAGAGCTTGACACCCACGACACCCATACAGTACAGAGAGTTAAAAAAAACAAGAATAACTACTTAACTGAGGAGTTTTGTTTATCATAAAATGTTCATTATGTGCCTAAAAGCAATGGCTAGAACATCTCACACTTTCGAAATACAGGTCAGGACATATGAGTGCAGAAGAACTATGCCGCCATACCATGTACATGAAGCAGAAAAGAAAAAGATCAAATCATGACGTGATCATAGCAAATCCGCCCACCAAATCCGAATCCGACCAGTGAATAACGCCGTGTGAAGACCATAACCGACAGACGCCTCCGAGATGAATGATTTGCGAACAGAGCGCCGACTGTGAAAGGGGATAGGATATCGCGGCAATCATAAGCTTCGAAAGGAAAACAATAGCGGGGAAAATAAACAATAAAAAATTGTGGTCTTTTTTTTAGAACCAGTCTCCATGGTCTTTCATGGCCTCAGCGACCTTGATAAAACCGGCGATGTTGCTTCCAATAACCAAAGACGGAAGTTGGCCTTCGTTCAAGCACGTGTAGTTTTCAGCAGTCTTGACACCAGTTTCGAAGCAGACCCTCATGATGTCCTTCAATTTCTGATCGACCTCCTCAGCAGTCCAGGTTAATCGCTGAGAGTTCTGAGCCATCTCGAGACCACTGACGGCAACACCACCGGCGTTGGCGGCCTTTCCGGGTGCGTACCAAACGGCGCCTCCCTTCTTGTGCAGCTGACGATGAGCCTCGAAATGTTCAATGGCGGCGAGTGTGCAGCCCATGTTGGAGCCTTCTGCGATGTACTTGCATCCGTTCTGGATCAAACCCTGAGCTTCTGGGCCGGAAACTTCGTTCTGAGTAGCGCAAGGAAGAGCTACTTCAACCTTGCCAACGTGCAACCACGGACGGGCACCTTCGATATACACGCATTTATCTTTGAAGTTTGGTGCGTCGGCGAGCACGGAAAGCTGTTTGCGCTGGTCTTTGAGTTCCTGAATTTCATAAATCTCCTCTGGAGTAATGAACTCTCCCTCACGAGCAACAAGAGAGCCTTTGCTGTCCGAGATGGAGACGACAGTTCCTCCAAATTCGATGACTTTCAAGGCCGCGTACTGGGCAACGTTTCCAGAACCAGAGATAGCGACGCGCTTTCCCTCGAAAGTCTCAGCACCATTGGTGGCGTACTGGATCATGTGTTGAACATACTGTTGTTGTATGTTAGAGGGCGTGGCAGATATTTTTGTCTGTTGGATACACTTACATAGACGAGGCCATAACCAGTGGCTTCAGGGCGGATCAAAGAGCCACCCCAGCTGATGCCCTTTCCAGTCAAAACACCCTCCCAGATGTGTCTCTGCCTTTTATAGGCACCGAAGAGGAAACCAATTTCACGGCCTCCAACACCAATATCGCCAGCAGGGACATCAATGTCTGCACCAATATGCTTGCTCAACTCCATCATGAAGGCGCTGCAAAATTTCCTGATCTCATTGTCAGACTTGCCCTTGGGATCGAAATCAGCACCACCTTTTCCACCACCCATGTTCACTAGGATTATAATTAGCTCCTGCTTCTTGGGTACACGCGTTCCACATGTCATGACTTACATCCAGTAAGAGCATTTTTGAAGATCTGCTCAAAACCTAGGAACTTTAGGATGGACATGTTTACTGTGGGATGGAATCGAAGGCCACCCTTGTACGGGCCAAGGGCGGAGTTGAACTGGACACGATAGCCACGGTTGACTTCGAGCTGTTGTCATTTCGTTAGGTGCTGTGTGTGGGGAAAGAGGGCATATTCGCGAGCTGTTTGCTTACCTCTCCCTTGTCATTTTCCCAAGTGACGCGGAACTGGATGGTACGCTCGGGAATGGAAGCAACGTGAAGTGCCTTACGGTACTCCGGGTGCTTCTCGAAAATGGTGGAGTTTTCAAGAGACGAGGCCAATTCTACACCATACGTCTGCAATTAGCCACACGCTGCTCAGCTCATCAAGGCATTGGGGTCGCTTCTGACTCTCATTCCCACTGTTGCCAGAAAGAAACGGGCCAGAGAGGTTGCTCCAACAGCTCCCTATCATGCGCAAAGCAGAAGGCGTGCATGAACATACCTTTATAAGCCTGCTCGAACTCTGGCTCAATTGGGAGGTGTGACATGGTTGCAATTCACAGCTCTCCTTTCGACACTGGGTATGCTTGTTGAAGGATGGTGGTCTAGGGGAGGAAAGTTCAGAACGCGGGGGAGAAAGAGTTGAATGAGGTGAGCTCCAGAAAAACAAGCTTTAGCGCGTGTGCGAACCAGCAATGTGTTTTCTGTGGGTGAGGCAAATGAACTAAGAATAACGCCTGACTGGGAGCAAACAGGCAATGAGAGAGAAAGCGAGAGATAACGGTGGAAAGAAACAGAGGGCACACATGTGGGCAGAGAGAGTACTTATCAGTGCCGGCAAGCTCCTACGGGGGTCCAGCAGCTATGACGGATGCGGCAGGGCTCCTTTTGCTTCATTATCTCTCGCAAATCAGATACAGCGGTTCATCATCTGCTTAGCATTGGCTATTAGGCCATTCTGGTATGGGGGCGGGCGCGAGTGAATACTAATCGCCGCCGTTTTACCTGTGATTATCGTGCGGCGGTCCCTTTGTCTCCGCTCAGTTTCCCGCTTTCCCTGAGATTGCGCTGCCAGGCTCCCGGGCAAATAGGAAGCTAGGCTAGCGTCGTGGACTCTTATTTTCCCTTTTTTTTTTTTGGCCCGACTGCCGTGGCCCAAATGCAGCCTCCGTTCCCGCGGCATTGCGATCTCGGGCCCTCTGAGCAAGACCAGTTTGAGGCCGGCGGGCCAAAGGGATGATTTTGTTTCTACATCACAGCCATCCGCCGCTGCCTTTCACGGGCAGCGGCGAGCGGCAGTTCTCCCGTGGTCTTTTGTTTTTTTGTTATCTTATCAGCGGAGAGTTCCCGGATTTGCCTATCTCTGCACGTTTGGCCGGCAGTGGAGCTTAAGAGTCCGCCAGGTGGGACCTACAGTAGTTTGTTACGAGGGTTGTTGTTGGACAGAATCATGGCGGGCAACGTCAAAGGGGGTCCGGGGGCGACGATCGGGTGGGTTCAGTGATACCGTGCTGATGCCTGACGGCCGGCACCGTAGCATTCCTACATACAATATACTCCGTACTGGTGATTATTCTCCTGCTGGTCAGCGCTGCGTTGCCTCGCCCGCCGCGCGAAGGCCAAGCAGGCTGCTTTGGGCCGCCGTAGTCAGCAGCCGGATAAGCGCCGATGACGTCGTCGGCACATGCCCGCCCGAACGCGCTGCGCACGCGACTCTACGGGGCACCGATCGCCTCTTCTGCGATATTCGGCCTGTCTCTGGATAGTCGATATGGCGCTGGATGAGCTGCAGCAGCATGCCGGCCAGCGCGCAGCCACCCACACCAAGCAGCCCGGAGCGCCGTTCCGTCCCAATATCCAGCCGTCGCCCGCACATGGCCGATTGCGGAACCCAAGATGCGAGCTAGCTATGTACGGCCTCGCTAGCGAGAGCTAGTTGCCGCGCACACACCCGCACACTGGCCCTCAAGCTTTTCAAACAATCAAAGTATTAGTTAATATTTAAATTACTCAATCCCATTACTTCGCGTGTGCCTCCCCCCCACCCCGCAGATAACAGCCCGGCTCGCGTCCGGGATTCCACGATATGCACGGCCGCCCATTGGCCAGCCCTATGCCTTGGCTGGCTGCGACCAGCGACGCAACAAAGAAAGGCCCGGCGGTCGCGGGCCTCGGGTGAGATCGGAGTGCGCCCGCGAAGTCGGCCGGTCTGTTGATCGTCGGTGTCGTTGCTACTGTTGGAACGCGGGCCGTCTTTGATGGCGGTGGCACTGAGGGTACCTACTTGGCTACCTAGTTACCTACCTGGCAGTGGGCAGACCAAAGGAACTAGGAGGATTTTGCGACATTTTTTTTTTTTTTTGCTGAGGCTGTACGGAGTAGTGTGGCCTGATAGCGATTTAAGTACGAGTAGGTAGAAGGAAGCCAAACAAGCAACGATGGTGCGCAGTAGATTATTGGACACTATGTTGGTCGTGATTCGACTGAGGGAAGGGGGCGACGGGATCATCATCCTTTAGTTAGCGAACTATGGCCCCCCACGCACGCACAGATCTCGATCCTATACGGAGTGTAGTGATGTTTATGCACGCTGGCGCCTCGAGTCATCCCACCAGCACTGCCCTCTCGGGCAAGTCGGCACGTGTCGCGCGAGATCACGCATTTCGGGCGAGCAGAGGCGTCTCTCTAGAGACGATATGGCTCCATGTCGACCAATATGTAACTACTCCGATGTACGGCTCCAATGCCCTGCGAAACAACATCTAGCCAAAAGACAAGCACCCGATGGATTAAGAACACATCGGATTCAATACGGCTTGGGGAACTCATCAATTCAATAAATTACTATTGACTATAGGTGAACCCAATACACCGTCACTGTTCTAGAACCTATTCTCCCAATAGCGGGCTTCCAAAGCCTTCTAGGGCATCCAAGACACCCTCCAAATACAAGGAAGGACTCATTCTAGTCAAAATTAATCGACCATGGGCGGATCTGAAGCTATCCGCGCGAGGTACTTCATAGGCTAGCTGAAAGCAAAGATAAGGAGCTTATCTTTGAAGCACTAGGATCTTGTTCGCTGGGCATGACTATAAAAGGGGCGCATATTCACCCCTGGTTATGCCTCCATGTCATGTATGCCTGCGCAAACTGTTCAGCATCCTTCTCATGCTCAGCAAAATTTCCAAAAGCAGTCGCTGCATCGTTTAGTGCTATCCCGGCTGTGTCACCATTGCACATGGTACCCAGGTTCAGAATTGGAACCATACTCGGCCTTCCATGCGCACAGTAGAAGGGAAACACGCACTGGGCCAACTTCGCGATAAGGGTTCCGCACTCCTTATTACGCAGCTTGTCGTTGAACATGATCGATGACCGGCAGGCACGGGAGTTGAGAAGCTCAATGATCCCGCGAGGGCACTGGGAGATCAATTGCGGCCAGGGTGCAGGTTCGCTGTTTGACTCCAAAGCTCTGGGCTTTGGAGTGACTCCGGTATCTTTGCGCGTCCAGATCTCTGAGCGAAGCATGTCGATGGCAAGCTTGGGCTCTGTTCTGCATCTTTCATATATGAGAGTGGGGAGGGCGGATATCTTGACGGCAGAATACTGTGACTGTGTCT
This sequence comes from Ophidiomyces ophidiicola, assembly GCF_022830035.1. NCBI lineage: Eukaryota > Fungi > Ascomycota > Eurotiomycetes > Onygenales > Onygenaceae > Ophidiomyces > Ophidiomyces ophidiicola. The sequence continues at coordinate 142,611 of NW_026054672.1, forward strand.
CTTCTCTGGATACAGAGTAAAGACAGCCCCAAGAAGCGAAGTAGTCGGACTGGGAAGTGAAAAGCTGCGCCTCTTGGGAAGAAACTTTGAATGATATTGGTTGAGAGAGAGAGGTGGTGTCTACTGTCTGTGAACATACTTCAATGAAGAGCTGCTCAACGTTGATTCGCTCGTCTGCTGCATGTTGGTCAACGAGGACCAAGACTTGTTGGTCGTCACCAGCTTCACTCGGCCGAACGGCCATTCTCAAAAGTATGAACTTCTTGTCCACCTGTGCGAGAACCTTGGCCTTGGCAAGCCCAGCCTTCGTAAGCCGCCCATTGAACGAGAAAGAGAAATCGCTGGTATTGCCTGCCCCATTCCGTAATTTGGCGGCAAATCCGTTATCTCCCTGTTCCGGATGGATGGGCGTGGCAGGCCTGAGGGATGGTATTGGATATTCGGGCAAGCGGAAAACAGGATTCTCCCAATTTTGGAGGACAGAGTCGATCCATGGAGTTGGGGCGGGGGACTGCGACTGGTCTCGTTTGGATTTTACTGACAATTGCGAAGTCGCACTTATGGGGCGGAATGGTATAGGTCCAGTGCTCTGTAATGGCATGGTCTGCCCAGTGCGCTTGTTTATATGAAGGACTTTTTTCGAAACGGGACTCATCCACACGATCACATGATTCGAAGGGTCTTGCTCAATACTGTCAGCCTCTGCCACCCTGGGTGGCAGCGTTTCCGTTTGCGTTTCCAGAGCTGTATGATCTAAGGGCGTGCTCTCACACAATTCTGTGGATATTGGGGTGGTAGGAAAGGACGCGGGACGCAAGGATTCTTTCAGACGTCGTCCCTCTCCACTTTCGCTGTCAGGCAATTTGTCAAGAGAGGTTATTGATTTACTCTTCCTACGCGGTAATCCGCCGCATATTTCTTCCAAAATATCTTTATTTTTTCCTGCTTTTATTCTTGACCAACTTGCAAGGTCTGGTCGTAGAGTGCCTGGGGGCATGCGGCTTGATTGAGGACGATTGGGTAGTTTGAGAAGAGGGTTCAAAAAGTCTTCCTGGGTTGTTTGAACATCCCCAACCACAACAGCCGGATTGGTGGTGGTACAGCATTTAGGTCTTTTGGAAGGCTGGTATTCCTTATTTTCTGCCTCAACCACGTTTTCCTGTGGCCTCTTTTCACCTCTTCGACACCGAGGCGTTGAAAAGTTATATTGCTCAAGAAACTGGCAGATCATGGCATTGAGTACGCTGAGAATATTTTCAAGAGATTTCTCTGAGCTCAACGGCCCACTTTTTTCATTAATTATTTCGCTTTGCTTTTTCAAGTCTATTCGAATGTAGAACATAGGCCAGCGGTTCACGCCTTTTGCATGAGCCCTGTACCCCTTTTCCAGCTGACCTCGACCTCCTTTTTGGATATCCCCTAAATTCAACCCTTGAAGTTCATCGGCTATTTCGGGTGGGCAGTAGTCCTCCGCTCCGAAGCTGGACTTTGTGAACAATCGGTTGATTTCGTCGTAGAGAACATTGGCATTGGATTGTTGATTCAGCGGGTTGATCCCAAAAGATATAAATTGAACTTGTTTGGTTGGACTAGGCACGAGAGAGATTGCAGATCGTACTGAAATACCAGACGCTCGTGCCGAGGCTGAGACCCATGACCCAAATTCCGTAGAAGATATATACCCTACTTGGGAAAGAATTGAGGCCACTTGAGCAATGTCGAGAATAGCTCTATCCGTAGGCTCGTCTTGTGACTTTTTCTGATCTGATCTCTTCTTCCGGCCTCGGATTATTGTCTTTCGAGATTTTGAGGAATCCTCAAATATAAGTTTTATTGGGTTCTGAAATGCAATCAATAGACTCGTCAATAAGCGCGTGAGCTCATCCCATTCCTTGTCTATATCTCCATTTCTTTGCAGCGACAAGGCGCGATGCTTTACTCGAACAGGCAGGTTACCAAACAAATTAGTTACAATTACCTTAGTACCATGTTCATAGGCTAAGTCGTATTTCGCCGGAGCTGGACAGAGTCTAGAAATTGTGTTTGACTGGTGATACGTTACGGAATTGGTCGTAGCATCTGCTCTATGGCGGGATGTTATTGAGACCAAGGCAAGGGAGGCCAATGATGAGAGGAAAATGCCGCTACGACCATAGACTTCATGTGTGCACTCAAATTTCGATGTATCTACGGTAGATGAACATCAGTTGCGGCTCTCACTGTAGTTCTCTTCTGGAAAAGGGTCGACGATTTTGCATACGGTAAAGCTTTCCTAAGCCCCCTCCGTCCTTAAACTCCAATGACGGTATGCCGATGCCGTCATCCTCGACCACACAGCCACCTTTTTGATAATCAACAGTAACAGCTATCGTATGGGCCGCCGCATCCAACGAATTCTTAACCAGTTCTAAGACAACGCTGTTCAGACTGATGATTGTGGTGGACGATTTGATCTGCGCAGCAACTTTTGTAGGTAAAGGTCGAATGGGAAGTGCTGAAGAAGTCATCATGCAAGTTCAGTACTCAAATTTTCCAACCGCCCAACCAAACTTGGGAACCCAAAGGGCCTAGTTAAGACCCTTGTTATAATTTTCCGGTTCGACGATCGAGAATTTTGATCTCATAGATCATTTATTGACAGCGAAAGAAGTCCATCTCACGCTGAGAAGGTTCAGCATGACTGGGAGCATATGAATTTGACGACGAAGACAACAACAACGACAACAACAGCGCTCCAAACCCCGCCTTCGGTTTGCTATTCAGTATATCCAGAGCTCGGGCGAGGCACCCCATTTGAGAAAGACTGATCCGAGGCCGTGAAAGGGCCGCGCGTTATATGTAGTCCATTTAAGTTTAGGGCTAATGGAATTATATAATCAATTTCCTTGGCCCCGAGACTTCTTAGGTATAAAGAAAAGTTCCTCAAAACTCTGTACGCAATTAACTATCAGGTATCTATTATACCTATACAGATAATAAAGATCAAATTTCGGATATCGCTTGCTGCCCTATGGTGTCCTGTGAGTACTTCGTCGAAACTTGCTTTATCATTAGTAAGCATTTCTAGGACCCATGACTAAGCATTGGCGCCCGATAGTCGCACAAACAGTGCAAACAGGGCCGTTGGGTGGTCTGGCCGCTTCGTATCGGGGCTTATCTGGGTAGTCATTGCTGCGCCTTTGATTGCTTTGTCTTTGGCTGAAACGCAATCCCGTCCACCCGCCGGCGCAAACTACCCACTGTTCTTCATCGCTTTTCTGCTCTTCTTTCCGGACACTAATTGAATGACCAAGATGGCGACAACTGAAGCGCCGTCGAGGCCCCATGGTACTTATCACCCCTCTATGCACTACGCTCGTGTAGGGATGCTGACATCTGGTTGTAGATCGTCATGGTCGTCGACGACCCTTCTCAAACTGGATGAAACGGCTCGCAAACCTCAAGAATTCTTCATCTTCCGATTCTCATGACACCTCAAAGCATAATGGCCGTGCTGGGAACACCAAGAACAAGAAGGCTGCTAGAAATAATCCCTATCCGTTGTCAGGAACTGTGTATTCTCCCGGCGCTGAACAGCTGAACGGACGTCATTCAACATCGGATCTGGCCAATAGCTTGCATCAAAGCGAGTATTCTCCTTCAGAGTCCTGTAGTAGAGATGGTGAGCAAGTGGGCCACGCTGTTGGCCGGAGGTCCGTTGCTCCAACACTGTCTACGAATGCCGATACAGTGCTGTCAGATACAGCTTACTCGAAGACAGGCACATCGGCAACTGCTGGCGGTGGTAGGAGTTGCCGTGGTGGCGGGGAGGGAAGCACTTTTTCGTCGCCTGCTCCGTCCGTGCAATCGCTTACTACTACCCTGACAACAGTTCAATCAGGGGCTCCGAATCATTACCTTACGGGCAGCACTCCACAAAGTACATCTCAGGGAGGAAATCAACCGACTGTTCAGTTTTCCCATCAATTTCCAACCACTCCCGTTTCGGCTATCCCGCACCATATCTCTCCGCACCCAACTACTTATAGTACCGCAACCGCCAATAACCTTCTCACAGACAATGCCTCTGTGCTAACACTGGCATCTTCTTCCAAGCGTCGACGTCGAAACTCTCTTGATACGAACGCATCCGTACGAGCTCTCGCCCCATCCTCTATATTTAGTGGCAGTCGCGAAAGCCTACCTCTGAGCGTATTAAGCGGAAATATGGGGAGTTTTAACGCCACAGGAGGAGAGCTTTCTACTTCTATGCCTGTAGCACTAGGCCGAAGCGGTATGCTAAGTACTGAGCGCGCCAGCGTATATTCTACCTCCGGAGCTGGATTAGCGGACCGTGGCAGTATTCGCAGCGGTCTACAGTCCCACCACGGGCGAAATGATAGTTCCACCGGAAGTATCGGTGGTATCACAGCCAATTCATATTTCCCTAACGCTCCAGGCAAAATGAGCCGTAGGAGCTCTGCATGGGGCGAAATTCCAGGCTCAGAGAACACTGAAGAAGATGATGAACAAGATGCGAAGGTACATTTGAACCATGATGAAGGTGGCGGGAATAGCGATTCGAAAGCCCCAGTAAAAAGCCACTGACTTCTGACGGATTACGATCGTGATACCCAGTTTTCCTTTTCTCCTGACGGTTGCATTAATACGAGGTTACGGTTGTCTTATGTTTAAACTTTTCTGGGCTTCTTTTTTCCTAGGCACATCATGCATTTATTTCCTCAATGCCTATTTCCCTTCGACCTTTTTCTCCTAATTAGCTTGTTCCTTTGTGTTTGTACTGTACATATACATATACTCCGTATTGCGATCCCTTTCCAAATGGCCACACATATTATCTTGACCAAGCCAATCCCAACTCCTTGCTTACTCTGGCCTCATTGGCAGCCTTATCTACTGGGCCGCATTTCACAGAAAACATCGAGGCGAAGGTAGGGAGGAACATGCTACCGATTTTTTTGGTTAACAGGATTGCGTATACATGCTCAAATGTTACATGATTGAACTCTCCCGTCTCTAAATCATGGAGGAAATCTTGATAGATGGTGATACTATGGCCCTTATTAAGAGAAGGATGACCATTGCAGGTTAGTAGAATAAGGCAGCTTTTTTTTATTTGATACCTCCTAACCTGATGCTTCGTCCGACAAGGCGGGGCGAATGGTATCGGTGCGGCAACAGTTTCCGTTTTTTCCCACGCGGGTGCTCATGTTTTCCACTATGACTGCGCCAGAAAGCACGGAATCGAATTGAATAGACTATTATTGTCAGAAGCAGGGCCAAACAGCGGCTCTTCGACTTTCATAAAAGCCGATGTTGCCGATTATGAAGCACAGCTACGAGTATTTGACGCTGCGCTGGATAGATATGGAACAGTCGATATGACCATATATTGTGCAGGAATAGAAGACTCTGACGGGTGGATGGCCGGTGAGCTGAATTTGGAGAGCGTGAGAAAGGTTGGTAGGGCTGAATCTTCATGTCCGAGTTCAAACTAAACCCCAGCTCTGCACATTGCCTTCAGATCCCTACTCCATTACGCAATGTTATCGGCGTCAATCTTACGGGTTGTCTTTATTTTTGCTGCATTGCACTTGCATATCTGAAGTGCTCTCCCAATCATTTAGGCGGGCAGCCGAAGTCACTTACGCTCATTTCCTCATTGCTCGGATTCACAGAAGTTCCAGGCTCCACAGCCTACATTGCCAGTAAACATGGTATTGGCATCATGCGGTCTCTTCGTGCAACCAGTATGCTGGATTTCAACGTTCGTGTGAACACAATCTGTCCATGGGTGACAGATACTCGAATGTATCGAGACACCTTTAATGCAGTCAAAAAGAGTATCGTGACGCTTGTCAAGCCTGGAGAGGTTGTAAATATGATACAACACGTGCCGGCAGCCTCATGGTAAAACGGAATTCGTGGGCAGAGGACACGGTGCCGATATCAATCATGCTTTACCCAGGCTGGAGTGGGAGTAGATTGGAGAGAAGCTCGTGTAGGAACTAAACAGTATTCGGGATTTTTGAGCCATGCTGATGTTAATACTTCTCTTGCTTTGTATGAATGACAGGGCAGCATGATAAAGATCGATAAGATAAGGGCTCCATCGGTCATGAGAAAGCTTAAATCGCTTAAAGTTTTCCAAGTGTGGATAACCAATTGTGGCCAATCACATCTCCAGGCTCACGATCTCGGAGAAGGAGTCATTCCTCCGGGTATTTGCATTCGAGGAAACAAATGATGAAGTTTTGCTGAATTCTGTTCGCTAAAATATCCTTGCAAAGCCAGCCGCCTCCCGGTTGAGCTCGCCTAAACGTATCATAATGTCCTTCACCATTAAAATACCCTGCTCTTCGGCAAACATCGGCCCTGGGTTCGATGTAATCGGTAAGATGCGTTACATGGATCCCCAGCATCCCGAACCAAACACGGTCATCCAAATGAAGACACGCGCCTAATGTGATATGTCAATCCAGGGCTTGCGCTTTCGATATATCTTGAGCTCCACGTCACACTTGCAACAACTCCTTCCTCTGAAAAATCGAAGCTTAACTGTTCTGTCACATATGAAGGTGAAGGCGCAAGTGAAGTGAGCCTTGACCCTGAAGTCAATCTTATCACCCGTGTGGCATTGTACGTTCTGCGCTGCCATAACAGCCATGCCTTCCCTGTCCAAACGCATGTCCACATCAAAAATCCTATCCCACTGGGTCGAGGGTTGGGATCGAGCGGTGCAGCGGTCACAGCAGGGGTGGTGCTAGGAAATGAAGTTGGTAAATTAGGCTTGAATAAAGCCAGAATGCTGGATTATTGTTTAATGATTGGTAGGTCTTCGATTGGTCTATTATCTCTCTTCCAGCTGAAGCTGTTGCTAATATTAGAACTGGTGCATAGAACGCCATCCTGACAACGTTGCGGCCGCTCTGTATGGCGGATTTGTGGGAACATATCTTCGTGAATTAAAACCTGAAGACCTTGCTTGGAAGGAAATTCCACTTAGCGAAGTTCTTCCTGCGCCTGCTGGAGGAATAGATACTGGAATCAAACCTCCAGAGCCACCTATAGGAATTGGTCATTACAAGAGATTTCCTTGGGCAAAGCAAATAAAAGCCATCACCATTATTCCAGCTTTTGAATTACCCACAGCCAAAGCCCGAGAAGTTCTGCCAGAGACATACTCTCGTGCTGATGTGGTAGGTTTCCTATGGCCCTCCGTACCTGGACATAATGAATTCCTTTGCATACATATTCAAGCACCCCCTGACCACTATTTCTTAGATCTATAACCTTCAACGCGCAACCCTCCTCCCGTCCGCCCTTAGCCAAGAACCTCTTGACCCAGACATGATTTACCTTGCCATGCAAGACAAGGTCCACCAGCCATACCGAAAACACCTTATCCCCGGCCTCACTGAAATCTTGCATTCAATGAAGCCGAGCACCCAGCCGGGGCTACTGGGCATATGCCTATCAGGTGCAGGCCCAACAATACTGGCGTTGGCAACAGACAATTTTACAGATATTGCAAACCAGATTGTAAGTGTATTCAAGGAACATGGGATCTCGTGTCAGTGGAAGCTACTGGAACCAGCGGAAGATGGTGCAACAGTTACCAGCACAAATTAGAACGACAAATAGTGACGTAGGGAGAAGTCTAGGGTGTGCCTATTATTGCTCGAGTTGGTATCAACACCGCTGGCTCCTGGATCTCCTTTAAAAAATCTATACCTGTATATATAGAATAAAAGCTGCAGCCAATCATCATGTAGTAAACATACACATAAAAAATACGACTATTTCACCGGCTCATTTAGACCGCAAAGTACTGAACAAAGAAATAGTCTGGCATCAATATGTTGTGAAATTTCATCTGGCGCGAGATATTAACATACAAATATATTGGTCACTCAATCCTGATCTATCTACTCAGTAGCTTATATCGCAATACTATATTTGCCTAAAACATGCCTTCCATATCTAAATCGATGAACTCCGGATTCGCCATGTCCATCATTCCAAACACATCATCTATCGGGTCCGTTTCCCCATTTCCAACCCCAGTCGCAAATAAATCTTGCCCTATCCCTTCGTTGGCGGCTGACTCGCCAACTGCCGCGTCGAGCATGGCCTCGAGGTTCTTGGTGGTATCACCTCCTGCTGCAATAATGTTGGCTGCGTCAGACTCGTTGGGCTGTTGTTGCTGTTGCTGCTGCTGCTGATCATGTGGATCTGCGGTTTCGCCAACAGCTTCAAGGTTGATATTTTCCATAATGCTGCCGACGTCAACGCCTGCAGGTGGTAGTTGTGACATGGAACATAGTGTTTCCACACGACGTTGAAGGCGTACTATCAATTCTGCACGATGGGGGTCTGATTCGATCAATTTCGGCAGGGATTCCCGAAGTAAAGCAAGCGCATCACGTAGGGTTAGATATTTGTACTGATATTTGTTGCCGTTGATGTTTCGCTGTAAACTCTGCTCCGCTGAAAAGGACTCCGCTGTTGGAGCACAAATGAGCGTTGTCGCGATGTCGAACGCCAGATCTGCACTTCCTGTTTCTGATTGCAGCTTTAGCTCGTCAATTAGTCCTTGAAGTACCCTATACGAGCCGACATGCCCAATTCCAGCCAGAATCTGGCGATGGGTGTAACTAGGGGGAGCCATGCTGATTTCCGGATCCGAGCTCCATAAGACGAGAGAAGAAAAGGTATTTCGAATGCTAGTCACCAAACCTCCCCCAGCTGGATTGGCTCTCCAGGTATCCAATTCGGGTAGTTGGGTGGCACCAGATCGCTGAAAAGACTGATAAGGCTCGAGCACATCCATAATCGGCTTTACATCAGTTCGAGAAGGATGCCTCGTCGAAATATCTTTTAGAGTTGACTCCAATGCTCGCGAAGTTATCGATAATACGGTACGATGGATTTCCTGTGCCTCTCCGGAGATAGAAGCTGGTTGCACAAGACCGTGTAGTATTTTTAGTGAGGTATCCAGGTCACTTTCAGATTCCCAAATATGGTTTCCAAGCCAACTCAGTGCCATTACCAGTGCTGGCAGAAGGAATGGTTCCAAGAGATCTTTTCCTACTATTAGCACAACTCCTCGGTTTATTAAAATGTCACTACATTGATCGACTCACATTCAAACCCTCCCTTAAGTGTCTCAAATTCTAATTTCCCAACCTGGCATGCAGCCAGGCTTTGGCTGAACAGAGTAGCAACGAGAAGGTAAAACTCCTGTGGACTGCATGAGGACATCGACTCGTCACTAATTCCCTCTGCAACATACAGTGCGGTAATCCAGGCACCGAGGTTTTGTTTCTGGCTATCTGTTAAATCCTCAAGGCGCTGGCTGGAAGCACCACCCTCAAGTAGCCGTAGTGTAAACGAGTTAGAGGAGCTGATTCCCAGCTCCAGCGGCGTTAGATTATATTTATACTTAAAAGCAAGGACCAACAGCAGTATACTTCCAAACTCATCATAAACTGGCTGGCATTCTCCTGCAGCAAGAGGTCAGACAATACAGTCAAAAGTGGTGCAATATGTATCATACCGTGGTCTTCTTCCCATTTCCAAGCATCCAACAGTGAACAGAGGGGCCCCAATATCGCAATAGGGCTTTTGAACAGAAGCATTATGTCTAACACTTGAGATCTGCGGGATAGCGAGTTGCAGATATTTTTCAGCGTGATCGTTTCTTTTCTTAAGCATAAACTTTGCATAAATTCAGTGATAGCTTCAACAATAGCCCCAGCATTTCCCTCCATAGCTTCAACTCCACCTAGAAGTTGCTCTGCACGCTCTGGGTTGGCATTCATTTGCGCGATTAGGTCGTTCTTTATGAATTGGCCACCGACCGGCAGTGTTTGCATTGGGTTCTCGCCCAATAAACGCTCGATGCTTGACTCGGGAATAAGCTTGTGGAGAGCGCAAGAAAACAGAAATTCTTGTCTAACGTCTGAAAGGACTGAATTTGCCGGCATTGAAAACGTTGCTGAGAATGAAGGGAATGTATTTGGATCGACGCGGGCTAAAGCATGGGTAATACACCGCTCCACATCTATGGGCTCCATTGTGGCAACCACATATGCAAGAAAGGGGGGTAATTTGTTGACAAGAAACGCTCTCAATAGAAACATGGTCTTGCTGGATTCATTTCGGTACATCCCATTTGATAGAACATCAAACGAAGCGGTAATAAGTTCCTCAACTAAAGAAACGAGATCTCCCTATCTCATTTTAGTTCATGCAGTTCCTTAACACGGATTAGGCATATTTACCCCATAGCGATTGTTTAAGTAGTTAAGAAGCATCATATCATCAAACAATGGGCGCCCCGCCAGCTAGGTAGCAATCAGCTTTAGCATTGCCATATATATTAGAGCAGATGAGAAACCTTACTAAAGAATTAATATAAATGTAGAGACCAGCTCTAGAACTTATAGTTGGAATATGGACTACGCTAGATTCAAACTGTAGAAGCGCAACGCCGACATCGCCAATCATTTCGTCTGATTTTTTGGCGCCATCATGCGGGTAAATATTGAAGCCTTTCTGAATTCCCTCGAGCCTGCTCTTCAACGGGAGAGAGTACCCAGCACAAAGAGAAGAGTAAGATGTAAGTGCTCCCCCAACGAGTTTTCGATCTGTTTTATCCAAATCAGTGAGAGATTCTTAGAAACAAAAAAGGTCTGTAACTTACCCTTTAAAGACAGAGAAGACAGTGCACCTATGCCTTTCTCTGTTGCCGCCAACGCAACCACCAGAAGGCCTAAACTTCCAAAAAGGCATGCACCCTCCTGGTGGCCTAAAAGCCCACCGGAGTTGACACCATCTGGATCATCGCCGTAAGGATCCCACGAAAGAAGCGTAGAGATCCAGTCCGCAGTGGCTCTTATAATTCCGACCGCCTCTAATGTGGACTTTGGCGCACGGCTCAAGGAAATAGCAGCGATGATATTTTGAATAATCTTGTTATCGGTCATGAGAGTTGAGGGCTTTCTTTTCCTCTTCACGCCTTTGCCGTCGTTCTCCGGCTTCACAGCGGGGTGCGTATCGCAGTGAATAGTCGAATACGGCAAAAGGAACTTCATGATCTCAGGCAGTTTCAGGTAGCCCAGTCTCTGCAAGACATCGATGTATTGGGGTATCAGTGGCTCCCACATGGTGTTCGACTCCAGCCTCGCATCCAGAAGAATGCGGACCAGTGACTTTGCGGTGATCGGGTGTCGGCGCATCATGATCTTCGAGTAGTCTCGAAAGTCCGAAGAAAGAACTCTCCTGGAGGTGCATTTCTTCATGAGGAGAGTCCACTCAGGGACGGAGGCGCTATCATCTGAATATAAAGGCATTGTAGGAAAAACAAAATAATGAAATATGTATCAACACGGCATTTTTGTCGCTGATGCTTCTGCACAGAAACAATTAACAAGTCGACGATGATATAGCCTCGAGTCCCCCCATTGTTGGCAGGACTGCCCGGCCCATTGCCATAATGGTGACCACAATGACGCTTTGCGCCGGCGCCACAGCGCCAAGACTTCTCGGAATATTATTAACGCGGGGTCCGTTGGTCTTCTGTATCGGAATTTCGTAGGCCCGAGAAACCACCTTGAGAATACATACGGAGAAACTACCTAAACACCGAACTAATCCTAGTTGAAGCCCCAGTGCACCGGTTCGTTGACCAGCCAGCTATCTACCAACCGCGGCCCCCAAAATTATGCTCTCGGCCTGCTAGGTCACGGTGTGAGGGTGGCTTTCAACTGGGGTAAAGTGAAATGCTAGTACGCTGGAGAATATATTACGTGGCTGTAGAACAGAGCTCATGATATTTCCTTGGCCGGGATGCTCCCAAGGTAACTAGCCTTGCGGACTATGGTCCTGTTTTCTAGCTAGAAGACAATTTCTTGCATGTGTGATAGGACTGCGTGCTTCAAACGATATGGATTTAGTATCTTTTCGATGGCGGCACCCTTAATCCATTCGCTTTGTCAATCTGGATAGTACGACGCCTGGAAATATTCCCAATACTCAGGAAAATAACCGGCCATTTCCCAATTTAAGAGTGCCACCACCCTACCCCCAGCTACAATGATATTTCTCGGGGACAGATCCAAATGCGTATGAACAAAAAGGCAACGCCTTCACAAATTCGGCCATCAGATCAAATCACATATTATTCCGAGAAAGCTTCATTGCTCAAATAGGACCATTATTAAACCCCTCTCCAGTTTTATAAGGGCCGAGCTCACCCAGTTCAGCACAAAAGACAGGGTCATTGCAATAAGTACCATCAACAGATCAGCAATTCAAAGCAGGACAGTCACCTTGGCCAATGTCCGGTCATCAATAAGGTAAATAATGGAGAGGGGGTCTGAGAGCAGGCGATGACTCGCTGTGAGATCAGACGCTTTGAATTGAGTTAAGTTCCTGGACAGCGCAGGGGTGGGTGGGTGGATAAATATTTTTTTGTGAAAGGGTAAGAAAGGGCTGGTTTTTGGCCAATGGCAGTGTTGGAATTACACATTAGAAAATGAAAGCTAGAGTTTTATTTTATGTGGATTTTTTTTTCTCATAGCAAAGTACCATAGAATTCACGAGTGATACAGAGTAATTATTCCACCTTGTGGGATCAAATTCTCACAGCTGACTATCTAAGGTGGTTCTGAGCTGGGCAGGACAGAATCGCGGAAAGATGAAGCAATAACCAGGTAAGTCAAGCCCCCTTGCCCAGCACTCAGTGGCAGTGCACCAACCTCCACCTTCAACCGCTCCAAGGCCGCTCGAAACAAAAGCTCGTTGAGAAGACGGCGGTTTGAGTTTATAGGATTGAACTAGGTAGTAAGCTAGTTATGTAAGCGAGGTGGGCTGCTTGGCTGGATGACATAAGCATGTTGACCCACGTTACAACCTTATTAACTCCGGGCGCGGAGCGGACGGCAAACGACCACATTGAGACAGAACATGCGCAGTATGTTGCATTTCTTATTATTATTTTCTGGCGGCCAGGAAATAATAAATGGCGGCCCTATGCCAGCGACTTCCTATTTTGTCTCATCCCACCGAGCCCCTAGTGGATTTTATTCCCCGTTCAAGTCAAATAGAACACGACTACTACGGAGTACTACAATCTTTTCCCCCAGCAGCCCTGCGGTCTTGTAGGGCGTATTCCAAGTTTCTCCAGCGTAGCATCAAAACTCGTCACCTGCTGCTGTTTTTGCCCTAGTGTCCAATGGATCACAGACACATACAATACTCCGTCTTCCAGGGGGGAGGTCCGGGCTGAGCAGAATAGCCAAACAATAATAACCCGTTTCGACAAAAACAACGGACAGCCCAACCCTTTTCTAAAAAAATATCTCCAGCCACATGATCCATTTAGACTTCTTATTAATAAGGAACGATAAAATAAATTTCCGCACCCTTAAAACCCGAATTCTAACCCCCTAGCCCTTCTCTCCCCAACAACTACAAACGAAGAATTGACGGAGCGGGCCCACGTCTTGAACACCGAACCAAACAAGCATCTCCGAGTATTTATGCACAGAATGCCCCATCATCAATCAATTGAACTATGATAATGGACAGCTAGCTAGCTAACTAGCTCTCTCGGAGCCCCCCCTCCTCCGCCTAGGAGCGCTACGGAGTTTGTATGTCCGACCGCCACTCAAGGCCCGTTAGTAAGGGCGATCAATCGGGGAGGGAAGGGGGGGGGGGGGGGGGGGGGTAGTCGGCGCCGCTAGCCAGCTGGGCGAGTTAGCTACTTAACTAAGTAGGTACCTAGTTATTTAGCAGCTGGCCTAGAACTCACCCGGAGGGGGAACTTGTATACGTCGACAGAGGCGGGGGGGGGGGGGGGCTTTATGGATCCAGGCATGTGCGAGTGCGTGTGACAATCATGGGTGTTCTGAGACCCCCGGGGCTGGAGGAGGGAAGGGGGCCAGCCATTATTAGGCACGGGGCTGACGAGGAGCCGCGCTTTCACCGGTCGGACGGCGGTCACAAGTGTATTAGTATTATTATTATTTCCTTGGGCTGGAGGTATGTATGTATATATGTATGTATGGATGATGATTGTTGGATGCATGTAACTATCATCCACACAGCGCAGCAGCAAACCCAGAACTAATGAAAAAACAAGGCCACCCAAAATTCTTCAGGATCTGCAGGCTGCAGCCTAGTTGCACCAACTCCGCCCCTGGCCGCATAGTCAAGCAATATGGGAGGTTTTTATTAAGGCATCAAAAACCCAATCAAATGAAGAAAACAAAGTCAAGATTGCCAGCAGTGCCAAATCATCAGCCTCACCCCGTAACTAGTAGTGGCAAATACTAATCTATATGTAAATGATAGCCCCTCCCCACCACCCCCAGTCTTCCCACAGTCGTGCACGTCCCACCAATATGTAGGTAATAGTATGGCGCCACAGTCCATTAATTATTAATATTCATCGCCTAGTCCTACACTCACTAAAAGAAGGGTCCTGTCGACGATCTTCTTCAGCAACAACAATAATCCACACCACCATGGTGGTGGTCGGGATCAAGTGTCATCCGGCGGGGCCATCACATACTAAGAAGAAGAAAAAGGGGTAAAAAGAAGCGCGAGTCCGCAAAGAAAAACAGGCTTTCTCCCCTGAAAAGCGTTAGTTGAGCACCAGCCACCGCCCGCCAGCAACAGCAGCAGCACACCACCACCACCGCGCGGTGCTGCGCGACATCATGATTCTGTTTCTTGTCGCGACCAGGGGGGAGGGTGGGTAAAGCTAACGCGGGGAAGGCGACACATGCCCAGCTGTTTGTTGGGGCGCGGTCCAGAGCGTTCGGCCGGGTCCCCGCTGACTAACGCTCGCGGCCCCCCCTTGGTGGATGATGGATGGGCCTTCAAGGGCTGGCCCACACCCTCCGACTCGGTGTGAGTTGCGAGGACACCCGCACGCGCGCGCGCGAGAGCGCGATGTGAGGCTAGGATCGGGGGTGGGAGTTGATCGCTGGGCGGACGAGAGGAGGGGTGGTCAGGGGATGAGGATGATGGGCTGATGGGGGGGTTGTGGTATGATGTGCAGCCCTAGATCGTACCTTAAAAAAAATTGGGTCGAGAAATCCTATTTTGCATGGCGTGCCACCCGAGCGATAAATAGAAGGAAAAAAAAAAGGTTAAGAAAGGATAAGAAAGGCGCGCAGCCAATAATGCGAAAATTAGACGATTATCTGCATGATTGGTATATTATGGGGGTGGAACGATGGCAGCAGGATCTGCTGCAAGCACATCGTCCAACATGCGTAGAGAAAAACAGTTGCGCGCAAAAATGCTCTCGAAATTCGCCTCGCTCTTCTATCGCCAAGATGCAGAACGATAAGAAAGAAAAGAGAGAGAGTAACCAATTGCCGTGGCCGGGCGTCCAGGCATCCATGTCGATTCAGGTTCAAGAAAGGAGCAGGGTCTTGGTCTCGGGGTCCAAAAGTAATTGAAACTCAAAAAATGAAAGCGGAAAAGGGCGCAAGTCCCACTCGAGAGAAAGTCATAAATAAATGAAAATAAAAAAAAAGAATTGATAGTGAAACAGGATGTTCGTTGGCGCGTTAGATGAACAGAGGAAAAAGAGCCCGGCGATCAATATAATTTGGTTTTTTTTTTTTTTTTTTTGGCTTATCAGGCAGTCGACCGGGAGCGACAGGGTCTGGTTCGAGAAAAAAAAAAAAAAACGCGCCCCCGAAGCAGGGGTAAGAAAAAAACGTACTCCGTAGCATCCACGGCCGAAGGCGGCACAAGGGAGGAGCGTAGAGAGGGGGATGGATCGCAGTGCCCAACAAACACAAGCAAAAAAGAAAAGGAGAAAAAAAAAATATAACAGCGCAAAGAAAAAGCGGTATTAATAATAGCAATAGTTCTCACGAGCGCGGACTACGTGGTCTCGACGAGGGTGACGACTCGTTGAGGACGTCGGGGGCGCGAGGCCCCACCATCCAATCCTCCATGGCCAGCCATTCGCTCCAGCTCCTCTCCGCAGCCTCGATCTCCGAGTCGACAGGGCCCTGCAGTGGGCGCAAGAACGGGATGGTCTCGAGCGGAGGGATGTCATACTCCCGCTTGACGGCGGCCCAGCCGCCGCTCTTGGCGGCGAAGAGGTAGTTGCGGCGCTCCTGCTCGTGCAGCGGGCCTATGCCGGCGGCCCAGTCGTCGCCGAAGAAGCCGTGCAGCACGCCGGGGTAGTCCATGCCCGTGGCGACCAGGCGGCGGATGTAGGGCACCAGCGAGACGCTGGGGGGCATGGCGACGTTGGCGTTGGTGGCGGTGGACGCGTGGGGCTGGCACCGAGCCGCGTCGGCGGTGGTGTTGTACACGGGGCTGGGCTGGCGCTGGAAGGGCAGCAGGATGTTGAGAAAGGAGGACAGCGCCTGCACGGGCGTGCTGTGCTGGGCCTGGTCGAGAAAGTAGCGCTGGCAGCTCTGGTAGTTGGGGTGCCAATCGAAGATGTCGAAGCGCGCGCCCTCGACGTGGCGCTGCGACACCTCCGTCATGCCGGCCATGGCCACCGACTCGAACTGCAGACGCGCTTCGGGATTCATCTCCGGCCGGCCAACGGGGCTGCGGCGACTGGTCCTGCAACGAAACGCACACCGTTTAGCGTCCGGGTCTCCTGAACGCACGGGGAGCTGGACCTGTGGCCCGGGGCTGGGGGGAGGGGGCCGGCGCAGGCCGCAGAACGACGACGTGTGGGTTGACCTACCGAGAACCCGCGACAGACAGGTAGAGGAGGAAGAAGAGCGAGGACGAGGGCGAGGAGATGGGAGAGGGTTGCAGGCAGGTCGGAAAGAAGAGAAGAGAAGAGAAGAGAAGGGAGAGGCAGAGAGAGACGTTACCTGCTCCGTGACAAGCGTCGACTGAGGGGACGGAAGGCGATGCCGGTGCTGCTGAGAAGCTTCCTGACCAAATGCGAATCCTTCTTTGGCCGGTGAGCGGGCACTGACATTTGACAGCGCAGACAAGGAGGGGGAGGGGGGCGGGAGGAGGAGCAGAGGAGAGGAGGAGAGGAGGAGAGGAGGAAGAGGAAGAGGAAGAGGCGCAGTAGAAGTATGAGCAGTCGAAAGGGGACGGCGCGTGCTTTTTTGGCTTGACGGGGTGACGGGAAGCGTGCTATGAGGCAGCCTGGGGGCGCATCGCGGAAGAGCGACAGGGGGGAGAGACGGCGAGCGAGCGAGCGGGGGGGGCGGCGAGAGACTGTCGAGACAACGCAGGGCCGGGGCGGGCAGAGCGCAGGCACAGCTGGCGGGCGGAGGATGCAATTGAGTTTATGAAGGCTCGCGGCGGGCATCTCGCGCTGGGTCGACGAGGAGATCGGACGGGGCGCCGCTTGGCGCTGGGGCAAAGTAAAAAAAAATTAAAAATAAAAGGTAAGGACCGCTGAAAGGCAAACCAAGCCCCAGAGGGAGAAGCACACAAAGACCGCCGGGGGCGTAGGCGCGGGCGTCGCGGTGCCTGGCCTGGACGCTGGCCAGCCGAGCTCGTTAGACGCTTCGCCGCTGCTGTTTGGTGGGCGGAGCGCTGGCCGTCGGCAGCCCCCGCGACCCTCGCCAGCCAGCCAGCACGAAGCTCGCCCACGCTGCGCTGCATACATACGGAGTATTAATAATATGAGAACGCTAGCCATACACCTTGCCAATCCATGCCCGCTTTCAGAACGAGCATCGCCCGCCAGAGTCAGGCAGCCCTTCGTGTCCGCTTACTGGCCGACTCCAGCAGTCACGGCGCCAGGGAACGAGAGAATAATAATAGTAACAGTAATAACAAGGCGAAGGGAACGAGCGCCGCCGCCGCCGCCGCCGACGACGATGACGACGGACAGGGCCAGCAGCCAGGCAGCCAGCCAAACAAGCTCGCTGGGGGGGGGTTCTCCCAAGACCCAGCTCCGCGGCGACGGAAAGAAGAACTCTCCCAGCGCGCGGGGGCGGCGTTATTGGACGCCTCCGCGGGCGTTGACGGGCCCAGCAAGCTAGCAGCAGAAATCGCCGGGGCCGGTGGTTGGCATTTTTGGGCGTTTTTGTGTTTGTGCCTGGCGCGTTGCTTTTTTTGCTCGTCAGTCTGCTGCTTTGGCTGGCAGTACGGAGTAGTCGTTGACAGATGTAGTCAGTTGACAGCCTGTAACAGGAACCAGGGGCAGAGTGCTGAGTCAGCGGGCAGGTCCGGCGCTGGATTTCGATAGTCACCCCCTCGCCCACCCCCCGGCTGCGCCAGGGCCAGCGCGGCCAACAAAGCTAATCCCCCGCTCCCCTTTCTGTTGGGGGGATGCCGATGCGGAGGCGAAATCATAATCAATATGCCTGCTCCATTCGGACGAGTCACGCCCGAACAACGCAGACACAAGGAAAGAAGGAAAGAAGCAAAGAAAAAACAAATGCCAGAACAGGGAACGGAACGGCGGTCGAAAAGGGCAGGCGATGATGTTCAACCTTCCCCTTCGGGCGCTGACGTCGTTAGTTCGTACGCCGGGCCGGCCTGCCGCCGTTGGCCTTGACGTCCAAAGAAGCAACGCTCTCTTCCCCCCTTCGCCTATGTCCCGTCTCGCAACCGCGGTTGTGCCGGCCGACGTCCTAAAGAAGTAAAAATAAACAATAAGAAATAAGAAAAAAAGGGACAAAGCTGAAAAATAAAGAAAAAGAAACGAAGAAGCAATTCTGTTCCTGGACGATGTGGGTCCGGTCCTCACTATTTGATGCTAGAGAAGTCTATCATACGGAGTATGGGGGATGCCCGACCAGCAGCCACTCTCTCCAGGCGCTGCGTGATGAGTGATCAGGAATGCTTGTTTTGGCTGCAAGAGACGATCTTCTTTCCCACGCTGGTTATGTAGTTATGTATGGAGTGCGGAGAAGTTGTACTCCGTAGTGATGTTGTCTACGGAGTATGCACTTCTATGCTAGACCCTCCCAGAGCCTCAACCACCCTCCCCCATGGCCAACACAGAGACTTCGCCGTGCGTTGGCCATCCCATCACACTCTCGCTCTCACTCTCGTGTACTAGTCCGTACAGGATTTCGGATCTACCATGCATCTCTGCAAAGACCTGGTACGAAAGGTCCTTTTGGCGTTTGATGATCAACTTGGCGTGGGACCAAGGGGTTTTCTCTCTCTCACTCTCTCCCTCTCTCAGCCACAAAAAAAACATCCATTCAATTTGGAATCGCAAATCCGAAGCACTTCACTCTTCTTTTTCTTTTCTTTTCTTTCCTTTTTATTCCCCCTTGGTCCCAAAATAATTGCAAAGCACTCTCGTATTGGCTCGGATCAAGACTCGGGGCTTATCCCCAAGCGCGCCGGGCGAACCCTGCGTCGATTTTTTTTTTTTTTTTTTTTAACCGCTGCTCGATATGCGACCGGTTTTCCCGAGCTCGGTACGGGCTTCCCGCGGGTGCGCGCGCGCGGCAAGGGTGTGTGTGCCCCTCCCCCCTTCCTTTGGGCATCCGGATTGTGGCGGGCTGAGACAGCCGTCAAAAAAAAAGTCTTTCGCCGGCCCCCGTATGTCACCGTGTGTGTGCTCCCCCTTCTGCTTCGCTGGACTCCACTTGGCTTCGCGGGGGGAGGAAAGGGAAGGTGAGCAAACACCCCCATGATGATGATTTGCAGGCCCCGTATGTTGATACGGGGGAGGGTTATACTCGTTCCGCAAGAAACCGCACAACCCGTTATCTCAAAAAACAGCGTTTTTTTCCGGCGACCCAAGGATAATAATAATAATAGTAGCAGTAATATCCCCTCACTTAGAACACCGCCGTTCTCTTTGTTGGCACCACGCCCCGGGCCGCGCGCTCTCTCTCTCAGAAATGTGAGCTCCAAAGCGCAAAGCATGTCTCTAGGAGAAGTCCGAGCCCAGACACAACCCGCAAACGCATGCGCGCTCCAGCGCGCGTGTCCGTTCCTGTAAATTTTCGAGGCGGCCGCCCCGTAACCTGGGCAGGTGATCAGCCCGCGGCTGGCCAATCACCGCGCGCCGAGCCGCCATAGCTACCAGCCACAGAAGCAGCGGCGCCGCCGGGTGGCGAAGCGCCGGGTCTTCAGCCTCAGCCTCTGTGGCTGGTGTGCAGGACCCAAGCCAACATGAGAGGTACGGAGCACTCCGTAGTCAGGCATGTAGTTACGCTCTGTCTGTAACTACTCCGTACCCCGTACGTACGTCCTTGTATAGGCAGCGGTCGACGTGTTCCGGTCAGCTCAGCCTGCAGCGAAGATCAATGGCGAGCGACGAAAAAAAATAATAATAAAATCACGCGGGATGTGATTGGTGTGATACAACAAAGTCACTGCGAAAGTGGTGGCCGCCCGGCAGCCTGTGCCGGGGGCTGACAGGGGAGAGATCATCGTCAGGAAACTGCCGAAATGTCGGCGGAAACTCGGTCTGCTGTTTTTTTGTGTTTTTTCATTCAGTCTTTTTTTCCCCACCATCTGGCGCGCTATCAATGGCTCTTGAGATATATGCTTTCATGATACCTGCTGTACATACATACATTGGGGAGGGGGGAGGCGGGGTTTTGGGAACCGCTTCCCAACAACTGGCCCTTGAGAATTGCGGTGAGCAAAAGCACGCAGGACGGGCGGGGGAGGGTTTGACGCCAGCTGCTGGTGTCGGTGGAAACTACTCCGACAAGCCGGTCAGCCGGGGAATATCTGGCAGTGTGTTGGGCGTGCGTGCAGGTATGTAGGATTTTGAAATTGAAGGTTGACAGCTCATGCATCTCGAAAAAAAGGGAAAGCAAAAAAAAAGCATCATATTTGTCAGGACGGTATGTAGGTATGTAGCAACAGAAGCAAGGG
This sequence comes from Ophidiomyces ophidiicola, assembly GCF_022830035.1. Taxonomy (NCBI): domain Eukaryota; kingdom Fungi; phylum Ascomycota; class Eurotiomycetes; order Onygenales; family Onygenaceae; genus Ophidiomyces; species Ophidiomyces ophidiicola. The sequence goes on from NW_026054672.1 coordinate 163,428, forward strand.
CACCCAACGGATTCCCAGGGCCGGAGTCGTTTATTCGACGCCCCGCATTAATAACGTATATATTAGCATAACGATGTCTGTACTTCCGTAATCATGCAAGAAGAAAAAAAAAGAACAAGGGATCAGCAATGAAGCAGGGCGTGAGAGAACCTATATGTAATAAGATGTAGGGGCGCTGCTAGGCTCGGCGTTTCAAGAAGCAGTTACACCGTGCGGAGTGTAAAAAGGAGACGGAGATGCGGGGAGCAGGGCTAATAATGAATTTTCAGAGGGCATTCCTGGCCGCACGCAACAACCACTTCACATCGGCCCAGCCTCCGGCGAGCTCGCCGGGCGGGGGAGGGTCGACCGCCGCCAGACACCCATCGTCGTCCGGCGCGCCCGTGCTCTGCGCGTCTGTGTCGGCGTCAGATTGCCAGTGGTGGTGGGGGTCGTCGTTGTCTTCCACGGGGGCGATCGTGACGCTCTTCGCAGCCGGTGTGCCAGCAGCCAGCGCAGCGGCGGCGTCGTGGTGGTCGTCCGTCCAATGCACGTCGGCCACCGTGGAACTCTCCTCTTCGACGTTGAACAGCGTCCACTCGACCAGCCGGTCGACCCAGAGGCCCAGCCCGAAGCCCTGCTCGCGCGTCAGACGCTGCATCTCCATCTCGCCGAACTCACTCTCGTCGTCGGACGATTCCGAGCCGGAATACTCGCCGTCCGCGGCGTGCAGGCGCGGATCGAAGCCCGCCGACCAGCGCGCGTTGTAGTCCGCGGCATCCTCCTCGTCGTCGTTATCATCATCATTCTCTGCATGGTTACCGCCGTTGCGGACCTGCGTGAAGTGTGGCGAGCTGCGACTCATGGCCATGATCGATTTCATTTCCGCGCGGACCGCGTGGTCCACGAAGTCCGGCATGTAGTCGGCGTGGTCGTAGGCGGCGGGCGTGGCGAAGCCGCTGCGGAAGTCCAGGGCGCCGTCAGTGGCGGCCATGAATGAGGCGCGGCTGCTGCGCGGGCTGGGAAGCTGGGATTTGGAGCCGCGCCGGGAGAGGTCGATAGGGGTGGAGATGCCAGAGCGGTACCGCCGTGCCATTTGGCTGCGCGAGGCATGGGGCCTGCTGCTGCGGCTGGGCTCCTGGTTGATGTCTGCGATGAGGTTCGTCGAGCTCTCGCGTTTCACGAGCCAGCTCTGGCCCTTCTCTTCTCGCGTCGAGGTCGCAAGCGCGAGCCCGGCCCGGAGTAGCCATTCATTATCGTCGTGAGCAGTCCGCGCGCGCGGCAGGCCGTGTCGGGGGTTGTGGCTCTGTGTTCTCTGGTGGTGACGATGGTGCGCGGGTCGTTGGACGTTCAGCAAATCCAGCCCTGTATCGCTCAAAGGCGCCGTCTTCGACGGTTTGAGTAGTCTGGTCAAGTTTGTAGATGATGCGGTGCGCGAATCAGAGAGCACCGGAGGTGTCGCCGGTACGGATGTGGTGGAATAGTAGGATGTAGTTGGTAGGCGGTCGCCTTCTCGTTTCGACGCCACGCCGTACTCATCGTCGTTATCGTCATCTAGGGGGAATCTGCTCGTCAATGGAGCCAGTGAAATGTGTTGGAGGTTGCCATAGGACCGGCGAGACCGAAAGCCGCCGGAGTTGCTGCGGGAATGGGATATCGACTGCCGAAGACAACGTCAGACATAATACAGACAATCCGGATACGACATGTATGCTTACCTCCATGATTAGTTTTCTATAGATCTCACGAAAAAACGAATAAGAATCGATTGAGCGGATGGTGGTTGCTTGTCTTTAAATAGGAACGTTCGATGTTGCTTTTCATCCGAGGGAGTCCAGGCCCTGCCGGCGTGACGGGGTAGCGGTATTACCCGAATCGAGAGGCAAACTGGGAGAAAACCCTGAAAATCAGGTACGAATTTTCTCAAAACCCGCCCGACTCTTCTCGCAGGTGGCCAGAGCTGCGGGTAAGGGGGCAGAGAACAGTTAAACCGCCAATTTTTCGTGGCTCATTGGCTCGTTCGTCTGAACCCTTGGACCGGCATGGGCACCCTGGTATTACGCACAGACCACAGCATCAATCAACGGCGTTGACGGCCGAGATGAAGAGAATCGCGACAGAGCAGAAGCAAACTTGATCAAATAGCATGACTGTTGTTTTTAAATCTATTCCTGTAGTTGCTCAATACCCGAGACCCCGCTAATATCGCATAACAATACGAGCAAATCAACCGAACGGACTATATGAGGTAATACAATGTTGAACAATATCATTCATTTCAAACAATATTTCCCTTGCGGACAACAAACCCTTCCAGAGCAGAAATTGCTGCCCATAATCGGTTTTCGGCTTCTGGGAAGACCAAGGACCGGTCACCGTAGAACACTTCGTCACTCACTTCCTCTGCGTGTCGAGGTAGGCAATGCATGAACTTCCAATGCTCCTTTGCTCCTCCTCGCTTGGCGAGATCCGACGTCACTTGAAAGCCTTTGAAAGCCTCAAGTCGCTTGATCTGCTCGCTCTCCTGTCCCATTGACACCCAGGTGTCAGTCACAATGACATCGGCATCCTTGACGGCTTCTTCGGGTACGTTGGTCTGCGTGAGCTTTCCTGGTGACTGCACTCCTTCTCGAGCTTGTTGGATCATTTCCAGGATAGATGGCGGCATCTCATACCCCTTGGGCGTGGCTACAGCAACATCTACACCCATCTTAGTAGCAGCAATAGCCATATCGAACAGAACATTGTTCGCATCGCCAACCCAAGCGATTTTCAAACCCTCCAAGCCCAGACTTGATGGGTGCGTCTCATGTGTAGTTGATTGCGTGGCAAAGGTTTCATGGATGGTAACAAAATCGGCAATTGCTTGCATCGGGTGGAATGTGTCACACAGGGCGTTGATCACCGGTACACTTGAGTGCTTAGCTAGATTGGCGATATCGGAGTGAGGTCCCACACGGGCAACAATACAGGATACCATTGAGGATATCACAACAGAAGTATCGTACAATGACTCATTGACACCCAATTGAATGTCATCTTTGCCAAGGAACATAGGGTGGCCTCCCATCTTGACCACTGCGCCCTCTGTAGACACTCTGGTTCGTGTGCTGCGTTTGCTAAACAACATGGCCACGGTTTTTCCAAACAGTGCGCCCATTAAGCTCTCAGGCATGGCGTTTGCCTTTATTGCCTGTTTATGTGAAGAGGCATTTCGGACGAGAGTTGCGAACTCTGCCGGCGTCAGGTCTGCAATGGAAAGTAGATGTCGAGGGGGGGTAGAAGTAGAGCCAGTGGTGTACGGTCTCAATTGCTTGGTCGCCATGCTGTGACAGGTAGATGCAGTATTGCGGGTAACAGATTGCATGGAAATAGGCTTAGAGAAGGAAGAATAGAAGCTCTGCAGGTTACGCAGGTGTGAGTAACGGGAGGAAGCGCGATGGGGGAGCTGCTGGACGCGCGCAAGGGCGGACGATGAAGCAAAAAGGTTGAATTTAGCCATTTTTGCAGGCGCAGTGAGGACTGAGGCACTTTATAAGAGCAGCAGCAGCGGTTCTGGTGGAGCTTCTTTTTTTCGCGCTGATTGCCGCATTCATTATTGATATTGTGACTGTTCGTGCTTTCCCGAAAGCGCGGTAAGGTTCGGCTAATGGGCGCTAGGGAAGCTTGTTATGTCAGCGGGCCAGTGGACCTACGCTAGGCTGGATACAGTAAGGCGTGCGCTGATGTCATCTCGGAGGCCCAGCCAGAACTGCGGCCGGTTGTATGACAACCCCGGACAGCCACCACACCACCAGCATTAGTTTGCAACCACTTCTGCTCTTGCTCTCTACCATGTAGGCGGCCATTTATCTCTATTGCATCTCTCACGGCAAACGGAACCCCTGTGTCCATCCAACAAAGAGAAGAGGGGGAAAAGAAACACAGCAAATGGCCGATGACGAGACGACCCCGTGCCTGGCGCGATGCCCAAAGCGCGAGTCGCAGCCCGGGGAGTCGAGTCACGCGGCCTCTGAATCAACACCACTCCTGCCGGGCGGACAGGAAAGATCTCCAAGGGATGGAGACTACCGCTCAATATCATCGGCTGCCGAAAGCCATCACGACCACGAACATCCGCAGAAGCGCCGGCGAGTCAGATGGCCCATCGTGATTTCTCTGACCTGCCTCTGTTTGGCAGTGGTTGCCATTTTGGTTCTGGGGTTCATCACCCCGTCCGCCGTTCGAGAATACGCCAAAGAAGCTGCCGTCATCGAACCAATCGGCATCTCGATTGCTGCTTTTACGCAATCCGCTGTACGCGCACGGATTCGAGCGTCGTTTTCTCTCGATGCGTCTAGGGTTCAGAAACCATTTATTCGGAATCTGGGCCGTTTCGCAACCTGGATTGGGCGAGAGGTGGAGACCGGGCAAACTGATATAAAAGTATATCTACCCGAATATGGAGACCTTCTGCTTGGGGTCGCAACGGTCCCGCCGCTAAAAGTGAATGTTCAAAATGGCTACTCAAATAAGGTCGATTTTCTCGCGGATCTAAAGGCCGGGGATATTAATGGATTGCGAGGGGTTGCGAATGCATGGCTTGATGGCAGACTTGAACGATTACGTCTTAAAGGGGAGGCCTCAGTCCCTCTGCAATCGGGTCTGTTTAAACTGGGGTCTCAGTATATTTCGGAGATTTTTGTTCTCCAAGGTAATCGATACTTATCACCCACCATTTTTAAGCCCTACCTATCTAACATGATTATATAGGACAAGACCTCCCTGATTTTCCAGATTTCAACGTCACTAAGTTGAATATCGACGAGTTTCAGTTACCAGACAAACGCAAGGTGCTAGCAGCGCACATATCAGCTAAGGTTCGGAATAAGTATGCAGTTGGATTTACTGTTCCTTCACTTGCCTTCGATATTTTGGTTCCCAATTGCTCGCCGGGAGATGATTATATTCTGCTTGGCAACGCTACAACCGATGTTATCGACATTAGACCCAGGACTCCTGTAGCTGCAACAGTTACAGGACTGGTATATGAGGTCCCCGATGCGTTAACGGCAGTGTGCCCTGGAAAAGCATCCTCTCCTCTAGACCTTTGGGTCCAAAAGTACATGAATGGCCTTGAGACGTTTGTTTATATTCGTGGAGGAAAGTCTCCATCATCCTCGCTTCCTACATGGTGTGAGCGCTTACTACGCAGTATCACCTTCCCGATTTCTATCCCCAACAAGGGCCTTTCAAATCTCATTAAGAGATTTTCCATGTCTCAAATACATTTCTACCTTCCAGACCCGACCGCCGAACCTGGCACCCCTGGAGCGCAGCCAAAGGTGTCTGCTCTTGTTCAGGCTTTTATTGATCTCCCAGATGAGATTAATGTGCCGTTGAACATATCACGTGTTCGTACTCTCGCGGATGTTTTTTACAAGCGTAAGAAACTTGGTTACATGAATATACAAAAGTGGCAAAATGCGAGTGTTCGTCGCATAACAGAGGGGCCTGATCGCTCTCCAGTTTTACTGGTAGAGTTTGATATTAAGAAGGCTCCGCTGCAAATTGTTGATGAGGATGTTTTCACCGATGTCATGAAAAGAGTAATATTCGATGGCGAGGAGGTTGCTCTGCATCTGAAGGCGAAAGTTGCTGCGGAATTGGATACGGCTCTCGGACAGTTTGTAGTTCGTGACATTCCTGCGAGTGGTAATATCACTGTGAAATGTAAGTTGTTGGCATTGATTCATTGCAACATGGCGACGGCTAATTTAGGTCTCCAGCACCTCTTGGTGAAGGACTGGGCGATGTAAAGCCAAAAATCGACTCAATCAGAATAACGCAAACGACAGCGTCTAGTATCTCTCTTGAGGCGACTCTAAATTACACCAACCCAACGAATTACTCGGCAAATATTCCTTACATCGATATGAGGCTGGCTTATAACGGTTCCAATGTTGCCAACATTGTAGGTCGTAATTTGTCCGTATCACCCGGCAAAAATCCTTTGGTTACAATAGAAGGGCTTTGGAATCCGTCCAATTCCAAAGGTCCGCATGGGATCATCGCTGGTCGAGACTTGATCTCTCGCTACGTATCAGGTGCGTTCTTCAAAACAGTTTATAATTTCGCCCCTTAACTTTTGCAGGCTTAAACACCAGTGTCACATTAAGTGCATACTCCGGCTCTATTCCGGCCCTGCCCGCACTTGGAAGAGCGCTTTCAATACTTCAAATCGAAGTACCAGTACCAAAACTCCATCTTCCGGATGATGACGATAATGACGGAAGCCCCGATGATCACGATCGACCACAATTCATCAAAGATGCCACGGTATGGTCTCTATTTAACAAATTAATGCGGGAACACTCTTAGCCATTCCGCTCACCGTTTTTTGTGGGTTTGGGTTTTCCCGTTTCCTCCCTGCCCGCAACCGCGAGTTGTTTGGAAGCATACGTGACGCTGACTTGACTATCGCTTGCGACCAGGTATATCTACTGTCTTCGACCGCAGATTTCACATTATTATCCCCTCTTTCTAAAACAACGCTCTTCATCACATCTATAAACGCTACCGCTCTATACAATCATACCTCTCCGGTTGGTCAGATTCAATACGATTCGCCATTCTCGGTTCCGCCGGGATCGTCGAAGACTCCCCGGCTTCCTGTGGAAATAGATTTTAGCGGTGCAGGTTACGAAGCTCTTAAAAAAGCATTAGGAGGCACATTGAAGATAGATTCTATTGCAGATATTGGAATTAAATTGGGTGAATATATCGAGACAATATCCTACTGGGGTAAGGGAATCGGCGCCAAGGTACGATTATAATTGGAGGCGCCGATATTGGCGTTTGCCACAACGAATATATGATCATTCGCTATTACCAGCATTGGACTTTTGGGATCGGAGTCGGGGTTCGATTTTGGATTGTGATGCCAATAATGACGGCGTTATTTTTCTCATGTGTCGCAGTGCAACGTACTTTTTGAATGTAACTACATTTTGGGGGTTTCCACGGATTTTTGTATCACCTTTGGAGGTACTTTCGGGTTTGCCTGGTTGGAGGGCTGTCCCTTTTTAACGTTTCTGCATTAAAACTACATGGCACATGCCATCACCCGATGCCACGTTGATGTCCAGCAAGAATGTCTCCACTGCACATCATCATCAATACGGATGAGCTTATCTTTCCTGTGGGACATGGGTTTGCAATCACGAATTCAAGCCATGTAGAGGCCATATCTGACCAGGGATACTGCATACCATGATGATGCGACAGTATCAAATATAGGATGTGCGAGTGATTGGGCTTCCAAGTGGCTAAAGACCTCAGCTTTTCCTTTTTTCCAGGCGAACGAGTATGCATGATTGGATTGATATCTTTGCCCTTTTCTGTTACAGCTGACTCGGTTAACCTTATTCGGCCTTCTGCTTCCGAAACTTGATGTCATCACAATCTGATATGCTTCTTCTGGTGCGACTTCGTGCGTGACAGGAAGCAGTGGAAGAGCAACAGGAGTCGACGCAGCGCTCCAATTAAAGTTGCAATACGCTCAAATAGATTCTTTCTAGGGGTTCTACTTCGCTAGTTAGTTCATGAAATCGAGCTTCGACTGGTCAACGCTTCACCGCATCGAGTCCAAAATCCTCCCTTCACCAACCGCGCGGAGCTACGTCGGACATAGAGATTTGCGGTGAGCCACAAGCGTCTCCATCCCATTGAAGCTCTTGAAGTCATATGGCTCCATACAGCACTTAACTACTCCAGTGAGATTCGTATCCTGCGTTGGATGGGGTCATGGCGCTCAAATCGACGATTCCGAAGCCGTTTCCCCTCACTTCCCATTCTCACTCTGTCTCTCTGCGCCTCGCTGCGTCGTCGGATGTCGGTTCCGGCCCAATGTAAACCTCGTCGACGAGGTCAATGCATACGAGAATTGGCCCTGTCATAATGTTCTCCTTTGCTCCGAATTGCTGTCTTGCGCGCCCCGTCGACTGCGGAAGGTAGCAGGGATCGACACTTTGAGCCTCAGAGTATCAGCAAAAAGCAATCCGTGCTCCCAAATCCTCCACTCCTATATGCTGTACACCCCCCATCTCTCGCAAGCTAATCAGTAGCCACTGCGCCTTGAAGCATTGCCACTTAAATGCCTCTGAAGGCCCCTATCCATGCATCCCTACGGGAATGAGGTCATTATTTGATTTTATGCTCCTTTAACGTTCTCTCAACCGCTATAATGTATCTCGATTGGGAATCTCCAATATCTGGGTTGTTCAGTTTCTGAAGGGGACCAGTATCTCTGGCTCCCGGTAACTAGTCTTCGGATATCTTACTTTCTCTAACTACCATCCGTCCCTCTTTTGGTTCGTCTGCATCTCATTTCTGCGGAGAACCTAGTTTGGTGAAACACAACATGAACATTATTCACGATCCAATAATCAATGCCCGAACAGTCTAAGAAATGTTACTTGAAGGAAGCGGGGCGGGTGTAACTATCGCGGATGTAGCTCTTAAGTGTGTCTTTAGAGTTCGTTCGTTGCCTTAGGCTATGCTCATGGAGTATAAAACAGCCTCCTCCGTACCGCTTTTCGTCTACGTTATTATGCTATGTTCTTCTATCAAGATACCCTTTCTATATTGGAACTAGTTTTGTCATTCAACTTCTATATATAGTCTTGGATCCCTGGCCTGGCTGCCTTTCTGCATGCAACTATACCCTTGTTGCTTATCGTGTTTTTTTTTCTTGATTGATTATATTGAGCTATAAAGTACGGATGATAAAGTCTGATGACGTATGCTACTCCCTCTACCCGTGCTGTTGTTGCAATGCTGACATTGAAAAGGGGAACCATAGCCAGCTAGCAATACTCTAGTCTGCACGCTTATGCTATCTCATATTCGAAGGTCAACACTATATTAGACGCAGTTTTTTGACACCATCTGGAGGCCCACCGATATCCAAAAAACTGTATTGCATTTTATCTCTCACTGCCCCCATTTCTTTCCTCCTACCACCTTACAGCGGCCAATCAGTTCATAGATTTTTTTTCTGCCCACTTGTGTGGACATTTCGAGCTATCCAGCTTCTCTCATATCGGTGCCATCGACCGGTTACAATACATCTCGTGAGACAAGACTACCAACCATGTGTAAAAGCATTATCCGTTATCGATGTGGAGCTGTGGAGACTGTCTTCAACCAGGATTGCTCGTGCTCGCGGAAAATCGAAGACATCACAAGCGATCTATATTGCGGTGTTTGCAGAGAGTGTTCGAAGCGCTAGGCTGCCATGTCGCTCACAATTCCCTTCCGGGGCAGTCGAGAGAAGTGCCGGACATTTTTTTTCGGTCTTTGATTGGAACATTATACGGAGTAGAGATGATGAGATATTACAATTTTCGACGAAGTGATGACGAGCGTGCATGAACTGCATTAGAGAAGCGAAACGAGATATATTACGGCGATCGAGACTTTCATATCCTCTTTTCTTTCATCTTTTTTCTTCTTCATTTTGAGATGTGATCGGATCCGGGTTTCGTCCAATGGGCAATCCCCCCTTTATTAGGATTTGAAGCTTTATTTTCTCTTTGAACAATTTAACGGCCTACTATATAAACTAAGATGGTTGAAATAACCGTCCTCTTAAGTCGTGATTCCATTTCCTACTAGGAGCATACATACTCTCAAGAAGGAATTCTGAACGCCTCAAATTGGCCCCTGAAGCCCTTCAACAGATAGCCCCCAACATAATTGAAAAGAGTCTCCACACCAAATCCTTGTAGTTTAAGTATATGGTCTAAAAGGAATATTACTGTAGTCATACAAACGGGCACGAGGTTGAGTGAAAGCGCAAACAAAGAAGACTAACCAGGAGGGAGGGTGCTAGCATCCACAACTTCAGCCGCCTCTTTCTCCAAGTCTTCATTTACTGGGCCAATTGGAGTACGAGGCAAAGCCATGAGACCAGTTCGAGTAGACTCAAGAATACCGAACGGCGCAATCAGTTTCAAGAACGAGTTAATACGGGATGGCTTGGCAGAGCTAAGGAGGATTCTATGTTAGCATGATCTCTAGGATGAAAGGGAAAATGCAGACTTACATTTCTACAATGCAGTTGTTGGAGCTGATATCTAACACCTTTCCACCGAATTGGTGAGTTAAATGGGTGATAGCTTCGAGATGCTGGTGTTTATGCCTCAACGCCTCACTGACTGCTAGGCGATTGGGGTGAAAGTCCGCGGCCCTGGACAGTGTGCCATTCACTTTTTGTACTTCGCGCTTGTGGGCATCCTTTCCGCTAGTTTCTGTGCTGCCGGCTTTCTCTGAATCGATGGCCATGGCACTCTCAGGCGAAGTCATCTCGCTATGATGATGAAGGAGCTCTTCGAAAACTTCAGGTCCCAAAATGCTGACTTTGGCTAAAAGAAGTTCACGCTGGACCAGAGCGGCGTCTGTGTAGTCTAAGACAGCCCAGACAGGAACCAGGTCATCCAACTGGCGCCTGGCCTGCTCAACAACGCCGTCCAATCCGCGAAGAACGATTGTCATGCGAGACAGATCCTCAACCTCCGTATTGCAAACGACAAGACTGTCAATATTAAATCCACGCGCGGCCAGGATACCAGATATACGAGACAGCACTCCCGGCTCGTTTTGCACCAAGCAGTTCAACACATGTCGCTTTGGAGGTTTTGTCGAAGGAACAGGCGTTTCGTAGAGAATTGATGAGACCGCCGCCGGAGCGGACCATGTTGGTGAGGTCTCGGCGACTGGGAGAGGAAGCGGAGACCGGCGATGAAGTGCCTTATAGGCTAATGCGGAGGTCGAGCTTGAGGACAGACGTGTCTGGTATCTTGGTAGGGAGGATTTGGTCAATTGGAAACCAGTGGAAGAATAGAGCTCAGCGCTGTATACGCCTCGCGAAATTGTAGAGCGGGCAGTCGTCAAGGTGAAGACTGTGCGGAGAGCCATGGCTGGCAGAGGTTCCGCTTAGGATCCAATGACCTTAAACAGTGTTATTAAAGACAATTTTTAGGAATTGGAAGGCTCTCTTGGTTCCAGCACCTCTTTAGAATGCCAGCAGATGCGCACCGTATCGCACCGCCAGCTTGCAGACTACCAGGGCGTGTTTGCGCTGCGCATCCCCAGAATGACTCCGAATTTATCCCTGCAGATATGTCACGTGGATCCGAGATCGGCTTCGGCGTGCAGGATTACATAAGGAAGATAGCTTTACCGTATTTAGACAAGCTGGCCCTGTCCACCTCTCACATGACCGATAGCAACAAATGCTGACTAAACGCGTGTCATTCAAAATTGAGCCCCCAAAGAACAGTGTCAAGATCAGATACCATCCTCTCGCTCTCCCCGTTCCCGTATTCCGAGCAGAGCTTTCGTTACAACATGGCTGATACCGAGCGTCGCGCAAAGCGATCTCGCTTTGATCAAACTGAATCTGAGCCCCGAAGGTCGCGTTTTGACCGGCGATCACGCTCTCCGTCTACCAGGCAATCCGAATCTACGCGCGAGCGCAGTCCTTTGAGCCGGGAGCCTCGCAGCCCTGCAAAAGATGATGTCAAGAAATCGAGCACGCCTCTCGACCCTACAGCTGCAGCAGGTAAGATTGCTCTTTCACCGGTGAGTTTTCGCCGCTAATTGACACTTCAATCAGCTGCCGCCGCAGCCAAGATCAAGGCGCAACTTGAAGCCCGCGGCGTCCAACAACCCACTTCAACACCCGTTCGTACAGTAAGTTTGCAAGTCTCATCATCTTGTGCTCCGTAGCGCTCACAGTGCCGGCCAGGCGACGGTGTCCTCCTCAAAATCCCCGTCAGCGGGCTCACAACAATTTCCTAATCTCAACGGTGAGATTTATATTGCGGATGGAGATTACATCAAAGATATCGAGGTGAACGATCTTCGGATTCGTTACACACTGACTAAAGGAGCTACACAGCAGATGGTAAATATCTCTTATCACATCCACTGATATTCCCAGGCTACCCTCCGGTCTATGCGATAAACTCAGCTTTTCGCAAATCAAGCGTCTCGTTTCTTTTTTATTTTGTGGTGGCTAGTGGTTGAAAGCTTACCCAGATTTTGCATAGCTTTTTTCACCCACTGTTTGGCATCTGCTGACCTCGAATGCGTGACATTTAGATCAAAGATGAGACTGGCGCCGGTACGGCATTCTTCCACCTTGTTATCTTATCAACTCTTTGTTATATTTTAGGCCAGATTTGCTCATCAAGTTTAAAGATGTCACCACCCGCGGAAGCTATTTTCCTGATAAGAGCATGGCAACGCCTTCGGTAAGTCTAACTCTTAACTTCATTAATACCTTATCATAAAATTTCTAACGTATAGTTTCCGAAAAGAACCCACCGCTATACCTACATGTAACGAGTACATCTAAAGAAGGATTGGAAAAAGCTGTAGCCAAAATTGAAGAGCTTATGAAGCAAGAATTGCCAGACCTCGTTGACCAAAGGAGGTTTCAGCGCAAGGAGCGAGATCCCGTTGAAAGAGATGAATTTGGCCGTGTAAGTTTCGAAATATTCATTGAAATTGAAAACGAGCCACCTGCTCACGGTGTTTTATAGCGTAAATGGCCTGAAGAGCGGATTCCTATTGGTCTTGACCCCCTTCCCGGTTTCAATCTCCGTGCACAAGTCGTGGGGCAAGGTGGCCAATATGTCAAGCATATTCAACAAGAGACCGGCTGTCGTGTCCAGATCAAGGGCCGTGGGTCTGGATTTAAAGAGCATGGGACAAACCAAGAAAGCGACGAGGATATGTATCTTCATGTTTTGTAGGGCTCGCATTCCCCCTATATGGCAACATAAGTTCATATAACTGATACGATTACAGAGGCCCGGATCCCAACGAGGTTCAAAGAGCCAAAGAACTCTGCGAGGATCTCTTAGTCAATGTCAAAGACCAATATGAGCGATTTCGAGAACAACCACCACCCCAACGTGGTTACGGTGGGTATGGCCAGCGTGATCGTCAACACTATGGTGGGTCTGGTTACAGCAACGGAGGTTACAACAACCAGTCGTCCCCTCCTGGTATGAGTCCTTCAGGGGCAAATCCCCCAGGGACAACGCAAGCGCAAGGCTCTGGGAGCAATGAGTACAATGCACAATATTCACAGTACTATGCAGCCGGATCAGACCCATACGCCGCCTACGGAGGATATCAGAATTACGTTGCCTATTATCATTACTACCAGCAGCAATTTGCTCAGCAACAAACCCAGGGCCAGAGCCAGGGGGCTTCGGCGTCCCCACCGCCGCCTCCAGCTACTTCTGATGCCCCTCCACCACCTCCCCCTCCACCAACATCCGGCACACCGCCCCCGCCCCCACCGGCTACTTCTGGTGGATATAACGCTGTACGTAAACCATGTCGGTATGTTGTGACCGTTGAATCTCTAACAAGTATGATTTTTAGGTTCCCCCTCCTCCGGGATTATAAATCCTCACGTGTTGTTTTTCGACTGATCCGCAATTTTAATATGAATGTCACCCTCAGTTTCTTTGCTGTTCCGTATGGAAGTTTATCAATGTCGCTTGCAGGCTTTACCGCGGCTGCGCACCAGATTGTGGATAGAAGATGGAGCAAATAGCAAAGTATGAGGGTGAGTCTCGTGCGTAACGCCCATGCTTCGTACTGTTTGTACATTATTATTAGATCACCGTAGCCGGTTGTTATTCTTTGGCATAACATGGCCCAGCCAGGTATTTCCGTCGCTCGAATACAATTCTTGGGTCAACGACAAGAATTCCAATGGCCCGTATGTACATCCTAACTCTTCACTCGTTCATCTAGCTAAGAAATTATCCTGAAAGAGGTTGAATTCAGCCTACCTCCAAAATGAAATGTAAAATAATGGTTATTGTCACCCGCCGTCACTAAACGTAACGCCTTGTGTGGATACGTTATCCATTAGAAGTCTCAAGAGAATTGTTAGACTGCAAACCATAAGAAATGGCCTCCTTTCTTTTCTCCAGTTCCCTATGGCCGTCTTTACATAAATCACAGGCGAAATCGCATACGCGTTGTACAGTCATTGTGGCAGGCTCCCCCTCTCCTTGTTGACCTGACCGTTCTGCAAGCTCAAGTTCCAGATCGCCGGAAAAATCTTTGATAATTTCGTGTTTGCAGCGTTTTGTATCTTCGCAATACTGAACGACTTTTCGAAAGCTCTCCATCATCGCTCGACGATTTTGGGATTTGGATTTTGACTCTTCACGTCCCTGATTATACTGGGCATTCTGCACCAGAATTTGTGCTGGTATTTGTCTTCCTGTCATACGATGTATGATATCCGCCATTGCCATATCAAAAGGCCCGCCATCGGGATCACGTATAATCCGTTCCATTACGCGGTCTCTTTCTTCAGGGTTGTAGTACACAAGGGATACTGCCGCCCGTCCATCTCGCCCTGCACGACCCGATTCCTGAACAAAGCCCTCAAAGCTGCGTGGTGGGGTCCAATGTACAACAAATCTGACATGAGGGTTATCGATTCCCATACCAAATGCATTGGTTGCAACGACAATATAGAAGGCTGGGTGCTCAGTATTAGAAGCACTTTTCAAAGTTGGTGTTTTATAAGCTGCCGCCCACATTGTTTGGATGCTGGCACGCTCGCCTGCCTGAAGGCCCGCATGATAAGCAACAGCCTTTATTTTGGGATTTGTATATGTAGAGAGCCTAGCAGCGAGTTCACTTGACATTGCTCTCAAAGGGACGTATATTATTCCAGATATTGGAGAGAGAATCGGTGGCTTATCGGGTGTATTTACCTCTATTAGCCTACTAACACGCCTATCATTGATCGACTTCAACCATGTTACTAGATCGTTCAGCTGATCCATTGCTGATGGAAAAGGCTCCTCGCCAGAATAATCTGGTATGAATCTAACTTCGTAATGAATGTTGGGACGTGCTGAGGAGGTACTAAATCTTCTTAAACTTGTCGGATCCAGGCCAAGCAAAGCTATGATGTCTTCACGGACTCGTTTTGTGGCAGTTGCTGTAAGCGCTGTTATCGGAACAATAGGGTTTTGCAATTCTTTCCGAAACCAGGAAAGCTCCTTGTATGCGGGGCGAAAGTCATGGCCCCATTCACTGACACAGTGCGCTTCGTCGATTGCGATGCGAGCTAGCTCGCCTTGAGAGTGCACCTTTTTGGCATGCTTCCTGAACCCCTCGGTTTGACAATATTCGGGGGTCACGTAAAGAAGCCGGGTGTGGGGGTGGCCAGAGAGAATATCGGCAAGAATGGCTTTACGCTTGGACTGGGGCGTGGTTGAATTTATTGTCGCGACGGGAATTCCATTAGCTTCAAGCGCACTTACTTGGTCTACCTGGAAAGCGAGTTAGGGACTAATACTAGACACCGAGAATCCATAACCACACCATTAGCGATAAAAGAGGCGAAACCACTATCGTAACTATTACACAGTAGTTTATCAGTTTCTATTTATTATTTGGAACAAAAGAACCTCGGAGGGATTGAGCATACTTCCATGAGAAACGACTGCAGGGAGTTGGTAGCAGAGACTTTTCCCAAAAGAAGTAGCCGCCTGAAGGAATACATCATGACCATCCAGGGCGGCCTGTATGACCTCTCGCTGGAGCGGACTATGAAGCTGAGATGTCAACGCCAAAACTTTGAGCCTTTCGGATGGGAAAAGGTTACCGAAACGATTTCTTGCCAAAGACGCGCCGCAAGGTAAAATCAATGTCAACACAGTGGCGTTTCATCCCGTGGCCATCTTAACAGAATCTGTTTTATGGAAGTGACCAAAGTGTCTAATATGTCCAAAGTGATTGAAGGTTATTGACCTATTCCAATCGTTTGCGCGACTCTGGTTAGCATCGCGGATTACCTAATGGAATGAAGTCGCGCGATCATGTGATGAAGGGACCTTTCCAATTATTCCGAAACCTAACTTGCCATCAAACTGGATTGCATTTTGTTAATATGAGAGTACTATCTGTTCCCCTTGGGGGTGGATATGCTTGAATCTAAATACTTTAATGTTAGCCGAGATGAGGAGAACTTATTTCATCTAGTGTTTGTTAGTTCTTTACTTAAAAATATCTGCAGCATTCTTGATCATACTTGTCATTCAGTGAATGCCCTTGCTGCAGCACCTATAATTGTCTAACAAATAGAGGAGACCAAACATCTGGTCTTCCCTTCACTTGAGAGAGATGCATTTTGTCCTCTGGATCAGTCAGTTGTGTGATACTAAAGCTTACTTTAATTCACCTCTTTCTGAGATCTCAGTTGCTAGTGTTTGTGTGTCACTTCATTTCTTTGGGGCACTCTGACTGTTATGAACGTCATCTTGTTTTGCATACACTTTCATTTGCTTGGAGCTCTAACATTCAGTCTTTCCCAGCAGGTCATATAGAAGAAGGCACTGTATATCAGCAGTTATTTTACTATCCTTCCTCTTAAGTCATCCTTCCATGAACGTTTGCAAAAAATGAATACTGGTGGAAGTCCTTGTTTTCATATGTACCATTTCATAGGATCATGCTTTGGGCAGGTCTTTGTTGACTGGCACTCCAACATTCTTACTTAGGAATTGAACAATATCATCGATTTCGTCAGGCACACTGTACCAGTGCCCAAGCTCTTCATATGGCTTCCATGTTACATCCATCTGCAATGCCTTGGACATGAAAGTTGCCAACCCCTCACCAAGACGAACCGATACTTTCGGATCTAGGAACCCGTGGCCGATAAACGCAGGAATTGCAAGATAACCAGGAGGTTGGCCAGGGCTTAGCTCTTCTGGCGCTAGCTCTGGGAGATCGAGTATGTCACGTATGTGGTTAAGGGCATGAAATGCTTGGTGGCCTTCTTCACCCTCGTCGCAAGTGTCCTGCCCAAAGGGGCTGGCGTCATCCTCATCATCACCAGCGGGCTGCGTTAGGTCTCGTAGTTGTTTCTCGAAAGGAAGCCATCCACTCATACCAATGAATCCTCCCAGTTCTTCGTTGCCTTCCGGGCCAAACCCGCCACCTATAAGGGTGATTACTGAAGCTGCACAGCCCTGGCTTAGGCCCCCCAAGATAATTCTGTTGTATCCTCTAGGGCCTAGGATCTCCGCTTCTTTCTCAATTAGGGCTCTTAGAAATGCCGCTGTCTCGCATAGACCAGTCACTTGCAGGTCTGGTCTCTCATTGGGATCTTCAAGCGAGTAGTTGTCAAACCATTGATTGATCGGCATTTTTTTCAAAACGGTAGCCTTCCTTTTGCTTGCCGTAGGGAAAATAAACCTCACGGAAGGAAGTTGAGCGGGTAGGCTTGTAGACTGTAAAAGTTCTAGTCCAAATCGTTCAGCATTGCTACCTCGCCCGTGAAGCAAGATCAGGGTGTGAGTATGGTGAGTCAATGGCGGAATGGTAAGAGGCGTAGGGTATGCTTTCCTCTGAAATGGCATTATGGCATTGGTCAATTGTAATGACGACAGGTAACTAATGTTTACTGAGTTTGAGGTGATGATATGACATTAACCCTGCAAGCTGAAAATCAGTCATGTGGAGAATAGTTCACTATCAACCTTGCAGTCTGGCCCATTGGTGCTAAACAGCAGCCGGGCAGATCATAATTTAGCGCTATCGAGCTTGCATGTCTTGCTTGTGAAGCCCAGTAAAAATAAAGTACAAAAGCAGAGGTAAGGGCTGTTTTCCATCCTCATTTGATTCATATATTTGTTTTGACACTTCTGGGTTCGTAACTTATGCACGGAGCACGCATAGGACACATATGCTCTCCAATTTGGATGATTCAAAAATGAAAATCGAGAAGATAGAACAATACGGAGCATATAAACACACTTGATGAAGATAAATCTGGAATATCATATAGTTGATCATAATTTGCCTTGTGAGTTTTCTAGAATACAGATGGATTGATGGCAAGGGCGTTTCCATGCTTCTCGAAAGTCCCAAAATCTCATATAGCACAGAAGTAAAGTATGGCCGATAGTAAAAAAGATGATACACCCTTGAAATGCCCGCTAAACACGTCTATTGCGCAAAAGGTCGGATAACACATCGTTCACCGCGTAAATTTCTTTGAGACGTCGAGACTCCATTTGCCAGAGAGGGGCGATCTGATGCCATACACGGAAAACGGCATTTGGCCCGCCATGTAAAAAGTGTGCTTTAAGGCACGCAATTATGATTCTTTGGCCAAGGTATAAGCCTTTCCTTTCAATGGGTTCATTGCTTTCATCACCTGTACTATTATAAAGTTGATCGAGGTCTTCACCACTCTCCCTGGTATTCGAATGAAGGTGTGATATGTCGGTGGTATAGCCGGCCGTAAGAGGTACATTGTCATCAAGAACGCTTGGTTCCCTGTCTTTGACATTATTTAGCAAAGATATGAAGGTATCAGAGCATTTATGTTCCAGCGTGTTGCGGTCCAAGTGAGGCAATATCCTGTTCCGTTGCGCCTGCTTTCCCTTTTGTAAGTCACTAAGAAACGATTCCCAGGTTCGTGATAGTCGCTTATAGTTCCAGGGGGAGTTTTTCGCGCCGCCATGTTTCGCAAAGCCTTCTAACAAGAGTACATAAACCATATCTTTAGGGGGGAATTCGAGGGTGTCTTCCATGTCACCCACATAGCCGAGGAAGCGCTGCAAATCACCAGATATATATGCATGGTATGAAAGAAAAATGTGGAATGTTTTTGCATCTGGCGTTAAGGGTAAAGATGCTTGTAGTTTTCGATGATTCTCAGGAAGTTTATCATGTAGAAAGGTAGCAACCCCAAGGATTCGGCCAATATATTTGCTCGCCTCCCTGTATGAAGCATAATCTTTAGACGGTAAGGAATATGAACCGTATTTGAAGCCTTTATTTTCCCCAAAAACTGTTTTGTGAACAGCCTGCATACGACGATACATCTGTTCGGCTAGTTCCATGTGGCCTGTGCGAGCCAGGGACGTCATTACGCAATTCAGGACCGTCGTATCAACAAGTTCACCTGATTTAACGAAGTCATGATATGCCTTGCGGACTCCCTCGGCATCCCCCTGCATTCCAAGATAGAATATTTGCGTCACTTTTCCAAAGCGAGAGAAATCGATCCTGCGATTCTGCATTTCCAGAATAATTTTATCGGCCACTTTGAACTGGCCTGCTTTAATTGCTAGGTCAAAAAGTATGTTGAACACAACACAATTGCTATCGACTTTCCCTTCAAATTCCATTCGCCGCCAAACATCAAGTGCAGCTTGAAAGGAAATTTTTGACACTTTATCTAATTTTTTCCCAGCGAGACTGATCGCTGACGCCCACAGGGAAGGTGACATATCAAGCGACGCGTTGCACATGTCATCTATCATACCTAGAAAGCGTAGAGCAGCCACGGGATCGCGTTGACGAGGCTTTGCGAAACGATAGAGAAGAGTTGTGCGGTAGCGAGGGGAGAGATATGTGATTCTCGGCGCGGGAAGAGATGTGTATGCATTAAATATAACTTCATTCGAACTTGAACGGTCTTGTAACAGAGATACAAGGTGTTGGGTTTGGGCACTCTCATAATCACCCTGTTCGGCACCATCCTGCATTTCTGGTCTGGAAACTCGCATGTCCAAATTTGGATTGGATAATGCAACCATTAGACTCCTTGTACCTTCTTCATATCCGAGCGTGTTATAGAAATAAGAAAATAGAGCCCGATAGTTTGGGTTGGGATTTCGTCGAGCGGCAAGATACGCACTGGCGTTTAGGGGGACACAGGCCGGTAAACTGGATCTAAGAGACAAAAATATCCTTTTCTCATCCTTAAAAAGCTGCGCCTGCCTGAACAACACGGGTCTAGATTCCTGAAAGCCAGTATTAGACAACCGTCTCGAGGACTTCATTGACGTGAAAGTCTGGGTTGCCGCTGCAGTTGAATAATGCTTCCGCGAACTCAAGAAGGACTCTCTAGGACACGGAGAGTGCTTCTTACAATATCCGGCTATAACCAGGGAATTGATGAAGACGTCTGCGAAGGAGAAAATGCGAGTTTTAGGTCGTCGGGATGGCAGGCCAGGTGGCCGAGATGAAGGGGTCTGAATATGCCCCTCTGGCCAGTAGATGGAGCGAACGGCATGGGAATAGGTAGTACTAGTAGCTTGACCGGGCTGGCCCTCCAAGTACCGGAAGAGAGGCATGAGTTGGATAACATCGCGTTTGTCGGGCTGGGAGCGTAGGTCTAGGGGGAAATCATGGCACACAAAGAGACATTTATGCCCAAAGAAGAACAAGACAGCTTAAAGCTAACCCGTCTGTAGTCAATATCCAGTCAGCCACCGTAATGGCTCCTTGGAGAGCTTGTTGAGGATTTGGAGCGTAGATGCGCAATGAGTTTCCAAAAATTTGATGGTCATCACTTTCCGTTGCTCTGATTGGCCAGAATCCTCTGAGAGTGGACTTGGTTCAGATGAGCTTTTCTTCTAGAGAACAATTTGTCGGTAACACAGTCAATTCCATGAGCAATACCAGATTTCTCTCGATCGCACCTCAAGAACCCCAGCATCCATCCCCAGCCGCTTTCGAAGTCACGGACCCCGTTTTTGAACCATAATCTTCGTGGGCTGCGCCGCCCTTAGAAGACGCTGGAAAGAAATGGGAAAACTTAACCTGACCGCTCTCCGTGTTAGGAAAACAGCGATTTCTCAGAACCTGGCTGGTAAAATTGCGAACACACCATGCTGGACCGATGTGATGTTCGAAGTCCCTCCCAGCTCGATTCTCATCCGAAATCTACCACAACAACATGAGCTTGTCCAGCAAAGAGTAAAGACAGTTCCGGGACAATCGAAGCCTCAGACAGTTTTCGAGACTCAGAAGAGGCCACAGAGAAAAAGAAAGGCCAGCCGTATGTTTCAGCCGGTACCTATATGCTACGAAGAGGACCAACTGCGGAAACGATTCTTCCAAGACCATCCGTGGGAGCTTGCTCGACCACGAATACTTGTCGAAACCACCGGAAATGATCATGCAAAGTATGACTGGTCGAAATTACAGCAGCCTGGGAAGCAGCTGGATGGTGAGAGGTAGGCGATGCGTGTTTGGTTCTATATATTTCCGACTGCTGATTGGCTTCAGTGTAATCCAACGCCAATTATATCTCCTGAACAATGTTCCCGACATTACCAAAGGCGAGGCCTACGATATTGCCCGCCGGGAATTCTACAACTTGCGACTACAGGAGGACATTGAGCGGAGGATTGCGCAGGAAGAAGCTATGGCCACGGGCGCGTACTTTGGCCCAGACATGTTGACTACTGGAATGGCTATGGAAGACCAGATGTATGAGGTCTGGAGGGAATGGGCGGATAGAGAGTCGCAGCTAGCTTCGCAACGTACAGCGTCCTTCACGGGTGTTGCTCTCGATGCTGAGCCGGCGGCCGAGGAGTTACTCGAGGCTGAGTCTGATATGGAGCAGCCAGAGCCTCCGCAGCCATAAGCAAGGTGACGGCGCGTTCCGCAGCTGCCGATCGTGCTTTGCATGTAATGTTCACTACATAGATACCTTTGCCATAGTAAACTCCTGTACAACACGCGCTTGATTCTCATGATGGGCCCCTCCAACCCTTCTCCTCCTGCTATTCCTTTTCTATGCTCTCCTCAATCTTTTCCTACTCTGTCTGCTGCCTCGTCATCGTCCTTGGGCCCGGCTGGGTGAGTCTTGGTGTCTACCACGTGACCACCCGCTGTTTCAAGTCGCCGCCACAACGACACGGCGAGACGCCTTGACGGTCGGATGGCGATCATTCGCTGCGTCTGGGGCAAAGCGCAATTCTCTCAAGCCACCAGCAAATCAACACGACAGCACTTCCGGCCTACTCAAGTTCGCAGAGTAATGGCATTCTGGTTGCGGCCGTGCCTGTTCTGCTGGGTTCATGAGCTTACTTACCCTTGAATGTCTCAGCCCGGTAACACGCTGCACCAGCTTTGAACCCTCGGATGGTCAGTTCGCTTGAGAATCAGGCGATAACGCAGCAACCTCGCGGCGCTTTCTACTGGTCAACTTTCTAGGGAATGGTTGTGCAGTCTTCAGTCCGACTCTTCTACGCATTTCCTCCCGCATGCGACGCCGTCTTTCGTCGAAACTCAAAAGGAATACGCTCCTCCTTGCCCTGATTATGTCGCTTCGCATGCCTTCGTGCAGCCCTTCGAGCCGTTTGGGATATACTGAAAACCAATAGCTGAATTTTTATCTTCGTCTGGGTCCGCCTTCTCTTGTGAAAAACTCCTTGCTGGCTCCCTGGCATCGTTGGAAACGGTTCCACCACCATGAGCCGCACCGACGAGGCCCTACGGCCTTCTCGAACCGTTCGAGGTGACAATCCCGAAGATACGAAAGAACAACAGTCCTACACCAGCGGATCTGCATCTAACCTTGGTCCTCCCGTTCGCGGCGATACTCCACCAGCGCGAGCCAACCGACCACCCCCTTCCAAAGTCCTCAGCCGGGAAGAGACATTGCGCCTAGCTAGATGTGCCGTTGAAAATGGCCTGCAGGAAACAAAAAGGTCTCTGGCGGGTAGCGAAGCGGTGGGCGATGCGGTTCGCCCAAAGTTAACAATTGATCTTGGACACAAAAGCATTTCTTGGGTGCCTGATGAGATCGTAGATATTATCAAGGACGAAGTTGCTAGGTAAGACACACTCCTTAGGTGCTACACTCAAGCACCGTTTTATTCCATGTTTCTTACCCTTCTCGGATAGGTTATCCTTGTCCAACAATTATATAGATCGCATACCCTCCCGATTCCAAGAATGTGTTCACCTACGATACCTCAATATTCGAGCGAATGGCTTTACAGAATTTCCAAAAGGAGTAAGTTTACTTTCATCCCTGCACATGAAGCGACCATACTAATGCGGGCCGTACTACCCGCAGGTATTCAGCCTCTCCTTCCTCGAGATTCTCGATTTGAGCCGGAATAAAATTGCCACAATTCCAGGGGAAATTCGGAACCTCACATCCTTGCGAGTTTTTTCGGTTATGCAGAATGTCCTAGAAGATCTTCCTATCGAGCTATCCGAAATGAGCAAACTACAAGTGCTGAAAGTGTCTGGAAATTGCTTAACTCAACCTTTAAAGCGGATTTTAGAATTGAAAGAAATGGAGATAGCAATGACTGAAATGACAGATGCTGAAAAAGAAAGTGCATTAACTGCAGAACTAAAGAGATATCTAAAAAGCAGACAGCCAGTTATTGATATTGAGAGTATATCGGATACACAGTATGCTAAGTCTTTTCTATCTCATTGTCAATGCTAACATTGCTTTAAGTGATAGTATAATGGACACCCCGAAGCCACCTAGGAGAGGCAACGCCCGATTCCCGGTCATTCCACGTAG
Organism: Ophidiomyces ophidiicola; assembly: GCF_022830035.1. Lineage (NCBI taxonomy): Eukaryota > Fungi > Ascomycota > Eurotiomycetes > Onygenales > Onygenaceae > Ophidiomyces > Ophidiomyces ophidiicola. The sequence continues at coordinate 186,799 of NW_026054672.1, forward strand.
TAATGGGACGAGCTCGTCTCAAGACTCGAAGTCTCCTTCATATACCAGACCACCACCCATTCCGATTCGCTCCCACCACCGAATCACATCGAGTCAAAACAATTTCGCCCATAATAGCATAACTCGGTTCAGATTTCCTTCCGCTAGTGAACGAAATCGAAGTAACAGCGAAGGAGTAATTCAAGGCGCAGCCTCTTTACACAACAAACGGCTAGGCTTGCTTCATCGAATGAACGATCTGGGCACTCTCGATGAGGTTCGACCCTATCGTAATAGTCATTTGCGCGGATTAAGTCACGGCTCACTTCTTCGAAATCAACATAGCGCCAACTCAAGCAGCAGCAATGACTCCAGCCCAAATAGCCCAAAGGGTCGAAAGAAGTCATGCGACGGATTCGTTCGTCGCATGTCGAGCTTACCAGAACACAAAGTATCAACGACAATAAAAATTCCCGTGATTGAGGCGGCAAAAACTCTACTATTTGCGTTATACCAGGTGCATCCGCATATATCCTCGGTAATAAATGTTATCAGAGGTGAGGAATGCGGAAAGGCAAGACTTGAAATTGTCTTCTACAATGCATCCACACATCTTGAACAGCTGAATGAGGCGCTCGAAATGACGAAAGAGGCAAACTTGCAGGATCCAGATACCGCCAAACGAATGTCGGATGCCGTAAGGCATGAATGTGAAACCTGTATCAATGCCTATGTCCATGTTGCTACGCAATTTAGGCATAGTCTCGCGAAAATCGTGTCCCTTGTTGATCAGAGATATGTCAGGTCGTTACTTCTTATGATATACGGTAGCGTTACGGAACTGCGCAATGTTTACGTCAATTTGGGCATCAATCCGAATGAAAAGACTCAGCCCAACGTTACCAAAGAGTCTCTGTCCGATACAGCTAAGAAGGTACCTCCAAATAAGACTTCCGACCAATCCCTTACTCCTCCAGCCCGAGAGCGCCCTCTGCCGGTGAGGCGACTCAGAAGTGAAACGACTGTTCAAGCTCAGATGCCTACATCTATTCCTCTCAATCTGCCAACCCCCAGTGCTCCCAATGGTGCTCCTAACCCCCCAAGCCAAGCCTGGCGCTCGAACTCCAGCATCGGCACACGAAGCCGGTCCAGCAGCCGGTCCAATACCCTCTTGACGTCATCCGGACCATCGTCGCTTGCTAATACCCCTCGGTCTGGCGAATCATTTAGCACTGCTTCCACCTCTACTGCCAACCGCATTAATCCAATGACCGGGCTAGATGAATATGAAGAAGAGCGGATTTTTGAAAAGATTTTCGTTCAACTCACCGCTGCTTATCGGTCCGTATTGCAAGCAGTTCCAGTCGTTGCCAATCAATTTTCGCAATGTCTTGAATTAGCAGAGACGACAAAAGCTCCGCAGCCCATACATTCTCTGCTAAGTAAACTCATTACTCGCTGTCGTACTTGCACCAATGTCTCAGAAGCACTGCAAGCACGTCTTTCCACAATGAAGTTAAAGGAGCCTAATGGTGGAATGCGAAACCAGCGAGAATTTTGGCAGTTATGCAAGACGTTTTTACAGTCTTTTGTTGAACTAGTGATTGATATGCGCGAAGCTAAAAACTTGCGCCTACTACCTCCTGATATCGTCGCCATTTTAAGGCCGGTTCAGAAGGCTAGCAGAGAAGCAGGCAGGCTAATAGACACTTCTCCATGGTCATATCTTGCGGAATTGAACACGTCGAATCCGTCATCCATCTTCCCACAATCCTCGCAATCTCATCACCCACAGGCCCCTTCTCATTCCACTAACGGCTCTACAACAACGACGGCCTCAATCGCTCTGACTGCCGGGTCCTCACCGCAATCTATCACGATGCCAGCAACACCTCTAAGTGCTGCTTTGGGCCCGGCAGCACAGGCGACTGTTCCTGCTGTTCCCGTGAGCGCATGCAGTGATCGATTTTTTGCAGGGAATTTATACGAAAGAGCAGACTCATTGCTCTCCATGTCAGGGCCAGCACCATTATTCATTCGTCGATAGGAAATCTACAGGTGTCAATACCCTTATGTGGCACCCTCGCTACAACGGCCGAATTCGTTCTCCTACTCTAACTGTCGATTTATCTTTGCCGCACACCTTGATAATACATCCAGATACCAGGTCGATGATCCCCTAACCATTGTTTTTGCCTTTTTTCTTTTTTTTAATATTACGGCTTTATGTGACGCAGGCATCTTTGGATATTTATATACTGTTTAATTTTGATTTGCATCTAGCCACATCGGTCGGTTCTGGGAGTTTAGTTTTCTGACTTCGCCTCGCTTTGTTTTGAATGGGATTAATGCAAGTTTGACGGCCAAAGAAAATAGTATGGGTTGCTTGTCTGTCGTTACTTGTTCACTCTGCAATTTTAAACGTCAGCATTGCCAGTGTTTTATTGATTTAGTAATCTCTGGTTCGACTTGTCCTTTGTTGATTTGCCTCTAGCCGAGGGTGTGCTGGTTTTTGGGCAAAATGGGGCGTTCTTCGTCTTCAAAGCTACTTACTTTACGATTATCGAGATCTTGACCAAGAAAATATGCCCTTTAGGCCTGTCGATGGCTTTGTTGTCAAGATAGTAATTTTTGAACATAGCGAAGCCAATTATTTAGATACACGTGGTTCCATGGTTGAGAGTGTATAGTTTGCTGGAAAACACTTTCTTGAAAGGTATGCACATCATGTCTTCAGTGAGTGAGTAGCAAGACGTAGATATTAAGGCGCACAAATATCCCTATTGGTAGCAGAGTGATTGGCTATTTGAAGAAATTGTGAAGTAAACTATATAACCTAGTGGGTAGCTAGAAAGATGAAAAGTGAGAAGAGTATTTGGGAATAAGACTAAGAAGGGATACGCAGATTACTTAAAACAAAAGTTGTATCGAGTGCTCGCAACCACCAACAGACACAATATAAAAAAAACTAAAAACAACCGAGAACATTATATTCAAGCACTGAAAACCCTCTCCCCTCTCAAGAGACCCTCGTTCCAGGCACCATCAATCACATTTTTAATATAATGCCACATTTCCTCGGGCTGATCTCTAGGCACACCGTGTCCAGCGTCTCTGAAAAGATGGTAGGTCAACCCCCTCTCATACGCCCATAGACCAGCTAGTGCGACCATAGATGGGTCTTTAACTTCTCCTTTCTTTCCGATGTTCACTTTTGATCCGAACGGAATACTTGGGCGTTTCTGGAAGCCTTGGTGGCCGTTCCAAGTCATATTCTGCAAGGCGAGCTCTACGGCAATATGGTTTATGACCATATCACGCTGGCCTTGGTAGAGATGAACTGGTAGTTTGTATGTCGAGAGGATCGAAGGGAGGATTGACTCTGCTGGCGGAATTGGCCGAATCAAAGGAGAAAAAAGGGAATCGAGAATAGTTTGATTGCAGACTTCGAAGCGATGAGGTGTGTTTTGCTTCGACGGTAAAATATTTAGGGCAGTCTGAACATCTGCACGGTTGAGATAGCTAGTCAGGGGAATAAGGGGGTTTGGAGTATGGCAGTTGTAATCAATGTTATACATGTTGAAACAGTCCTTTTCTCTGATAGCGTCGATGTGGTCACGAGCGGTGGAGTAGATGGCGCATTGTCCGTAGCATGTAGAGTTGAGGATAGAGGAGAGAACCGCGTTAGGAGTCTTTGGCTTGATATTGCAATCTTGGTCTCCTGTGAAACCTGATGCATTGTGGAGAGTTTGGGGAAGGTAGAAGTGACCGTTGGGAGGGTATTGGGTTCCATTTTTTAAAACCGAGTCGAAGCCGCAGATACGTTCTGCTTCAGTAAACGCATCAATGATATCCCGAGAAATTTTCAGGTCGCCAGCTTTCTTTCGAATATAAGCCCCAGCAACTACATCGGACATAGCAACATTATTACCAATTGCTCCATTTCCAATTGCAATGGAGGTCAGGTCGATGAGAAATTCGTCATTATTTTTGAGAATGCGCTCCGCAAAGTATGGGATATAAATTCCCGCATATGACTCCCCCGTCAAATGGATTCGTTTTTGGCGTAAATGGGGAAAAGTAGTGAAGAATTGCCTTAGCCATTTGTAGAAGAGATTTGTTACCATTTCAATGTTCACGGCAGGAGTTGGATTACCCGCAATGGAGAAACCCGTCCCAACAGGCTGATCGACGTAGAGGACATGGCCTAATTTGGTCCAGGAAAATGGGTTCTGTTCCATTTTGCTTGAATTTCCATACATGAGGGGGCCATTCTCCGCAAAAGCTCCAATCATAGACGAGCAGCCAGGACCGCCATTTAACCAGACTAGAAATGTTGTTTCGTCAACTCTGGTCAACCCAGATTATAGCAACTGAAGAGAAGGCTCACTGATAAGCTGTTCATCATATGCTTTATCTTCCGTTTCAAACAGCCAGAAGAACATCTGATTCTCTACAGACTCCCCTGGAACACCAATACGGCCTGCCCAACTTGGAGGAATCGGCGGGCTATCCGGAAGTGAATTGACGGCATATTTTAAAGAGTCGCCACGGTCTTCAACTCCATTCCAGCTGGGCACTTTGTAGGGGATATCATTGACCGGAATTGGAATAAATGTCGTCCTCCAGCTAACTCCAGAAGAGATTGGAGGTGGCGCTCCCACGGCCATCCCAACCGCCGCAAGGGCGAAGGTAATAGAAGCTTTGAGTACCATATTGCTAGCCTGAGAGCTCCTGTGTTTATTTAACAACTTTGAGTGGTAAACGTAGAAATGATGGCCAAATTAAAAGATTAAGAAACTGTTAATGGAAACATTGAAGAACAGAGCTGCTCCTGACTGGAGAAGAGAGGCATGTAGACATTTTGCTTCTCGCAGCAAGCTTATTCATTGAATACAGCTCAATCAGACCAAGTCGAGGAGGAGTAAAGAGTCGATTTCCCAAAGGGGATATCAATAAGGAGGCGACCCGTTAGGGTTGTGTGGACGAGCAATAATTTCAACACGACGCAAGCAGCTAGCAGACAGTATTCAGGGGCAAAAAATAAAAAAAAAAGAACACTCCGAGAAGAAATGAAAGAGAAGGCGTTCAATAATTATTAATGCTCCTCATCTAAATATGTGAGTTCAGGTATGGCGTGCTTTTTGTGTGGCTGTCGATTTGTTGGGAGCTGGGGAAGCAGACAACAATGACCACGATTTTAGAAGACTTCAAGGTCCAGAGGTAAGAAGAGGTGCATGAAAGTAAACCATCTAGTTAACTAACTAACTCCTTACAAAGGCGCAAGTAGAATAAATTTTGTGTGATCTGCAGCATGCAGTGATTGGGATAATTTTGTTAGCCTGCCATCGAATCGTTTGATCGCACAGCTTTCGCGATGCACGCTCTATAATTGGATCGCACAAGGTGCATCCAGGCTTCGGGGCCGATGAATTGCGATCGACGATTCGTTCTACTCGATGGAATGTTACCGCAGCTATGCACGATCTCGGGTCAACACCGTTAAATCGAGTTCTGGGGCAATCAACCTCAAGTTTAGGGCACGAAACGAATGACGGTGCCTCACGTTTAATCAGAACTGTTCCTAACCTAATATAAGTTTTTATGAAAAGGGTAAAGAACACTCCAGTGTCCTCCATAGTCCCGCCTTAAGGAGCCATAGGGCCATACGGATCACGACCCTCAGATGTCAGGCCACATGAGCAAATTCGAGGCGCCGCCATCCTCATGAAACAGGTCGAGTCTGTCTGTGCGATGATGCTGCACATATCTCCACATTGATGTAGATCCGAGAATTCGCCACAGGTGAGGCGAGTAAAACCGAAGAAAACCGGGGATGGCTGGGAAATAGCCGGTATGGGAGCTTGAGGCACGGGAAGATAGCCCTGCAGAGCAAGGCACAGCCTGGGAGAGGCGTCTTACGGGAGAAACGAAGTGACTACCTACGTTTTGCTTTGGGGCCTGATAGCTCAGCCAGTTCTGTGTGCATCTCTACCCTGCACGCAGCCGGCATCACCCGCGGAACGGTCGGCAAACGAAGAATCGTTATGATAGTGGGGTGCGCAAGGTCAAACACCTGGACGGATATTCCATTGAGAGCCATCCGAAGCTCAACCACAAGCTGTCCAGACTCGATCCAGTTGGCAACGGAGGACAGAGCACTGCGTCTGCAGGCCTTGATACGGCATCACGAGGGCTCAAACGAACGCGTCAGACGCAACAAAGAAACCGGCCGCACAAACGGGAGATTCTCTTTCAAGCGGCAGAACGCTGCTGTGCAGCTAGGACGCCAGACTCCAAGGCTGAGGGCGTTCGCTGGTTGAAACCTGCGGCAACATCGATGATGTGGTCACTGGGTTCGCAAGCCCTTACTAACTAGTTAGTTAGCTACTGCACTTGCCAACAACCGTCGTAGCGCCGCGCCGGAAGCTGGCTTGACGACAACCACCAGGATGCGTGGGCAGACGATGCCTTATTTTAAGGCGCAGCGGATCAGCGCTGGCCTGCCATGAAGGATGCGTGGGTCAATATGCTCCGTCAAGCCGCCAGGCAACGCAAGTGATGCGGGGAGCCATCCTTTTGTCCAGCTTCCCCGCGATCCTCTTTGATGCGCCTAGCCAGCTTCTGCCCGGCCGATAGGCTATGCGCGCAATTCCCCCCTCCCTGCATGGCTCAGGGTTTCTACTGGTCGTTTTTGGTTGGTGCTTGTCGCCGCTGGCCTTGTTGACGGGCTACAGTCGATTTTGCGCGTTAAACTTGCGCCTCATTCAAGCCCTGCGTGATGTTTTAAGCGGCTTGACTGGGAATTCCCGATGGTACTCATGGCATGATTTATGGCTATGCTAAAGGAACAGTAAGCTGTGCTTGCGTTGCTGCTCTATAGTTAAAAGAATCTCAACCAGATCAAGTTAAAGCTAATCGAGCCGCAGCAGCCAGGTTTCCAGGCCCTCTGCCTTGTCCCACAGAATCCACACTTCCGCATTGCGTATCAACTTTTTCAGTAGCACGAAGCTGGTACGGTGTACGGAGTGCACGACGGCAAATCCAAGTGAGCACAGGGGTTTGCATATTCACTCCCTTGCCCTGGCACTCTATGGCGCAAAACGGTGCTCTTGACCGTTATGGACCGTGGATTCGGTTGAAGCGAGCAATCATCGCGAGGATGTCAATGCCGGAACATTGTACAATCCTCCCGGCATTTAAGCCATACGGCAATGTGAAAATGAGCCCCCATGTGGCTACTTGCAGGGCTGGCAGGATTGTGATTGCTGCGGCCCATAACGGGGAGTTTCCGGATCTTTATAAATTATGACATCCTAGGGCCTTGTATGCCCGTCGGTGAAATGCCCTTGGGCACTGTGACCTGGCTTTGTTTGCCTGGAAGCCTACAACGGACACCCGCATGCTGGCGCATCCAACTTTTTTACAGCCATTCCACAGTCAACAGTCGATCTATCAATTTCACAACCCAAAACCCCCCGGGACGGTGGAATTCGGCTCCGGATTTAGTCAAGCCAGTGGCCTGCCCCCAATCATCCTGGGGCCGTTCCGTTTCCCCTGTGCATCACCGCTGACTCATCCCGAAGACACACCGAGATCCCTCCAGCGTCTTGGGCGTCGGTGTGTGGTTGATGGCAGCCACTCACCACCAATGTAAAACAGCCACAACATACAAATACAAATGGGTCGTGCATTCTCAAATTCATTCTGGTGAAATGGCCAACACCAAGGTGCTGGCTGGTCTGAAGTTGCTTTGCCTGGTGCCATGCCAGCGCTCGCCCGCCAAGTCTTTTTTGAGTTGCGTGAACCACCGAGGTCCAGTCCTTCGCCGCCTCACTTTTGCTCTGATGAAAGCTACTGCATGCCTCCATCGTCATTGTCGACAAACGCAATTGGTGGGTTCTTGTTTTAAAAAAGCACAGGGTGGGAAAGCCAATGAGAATTTTTCGTGATCCGCCTGCCCTAGGGCTTTTAAATGTTGGGACTCTTGCTTCCCGCCCGTGTCTTTTACATCTTTTTTGCGGAATCCTTTTGTACCAAACTGATGAGAAACAAATGCCATGCCTTCTTCCTGACCCAACAAGAAATGCCAAAGAATACGAGCTGATTTGAAGCCTTCTGCAGACGTATCATTTATCGCTTGTGCCCTCCTTTTGATCTAACTTGTGTGTCCTCACAAGTTGTTTGTCGTTTTGCACTGGGTTCTTTTTAGCTGCGTCAGGCATATTCAGCACCGCAGCCGCCCACTCCACGTTCTCTGAAAGACCCCTTCCTCTGAAGGTGACTTTCTACCCCATTTCTCTCTCCCATAATTTCAATTGTACCTTCCTTTTTCTTCTTAGCAGTATCTATACAGAGTGTTGTACTCCCCAAGGTGGTGTAAGGTGTTCGCGTCACTCTAGGCGAGAACGTCTTTCTGTCTTGGACACTCAGTGCTGTGATAACATTTGTTTATCCATCGCTTCAGACAAAAATTGTGTGAATCTTCCTTTTCCTTTTCCTTTCCATTTCCTTTTCTTTCCATTTACTTTTTATTTCTTATTTTTTTTTGTCATAATCTTTGCACTTTACCCTAAAACAAATGAATCTTAAACCAAAGGCGGAACCCGCAAGGAGACCGCACGAGAAAGAGGATGAGGATTCTGATTGTGGTGAATGGTGGCCTGGGAAGGATTCAAAGACTGTTCCCAAGCAAGATTCGAGAGACTGTTCTACGAATTCGTCACCCTCACGCAAAAGCAAACTCCATAAGGGAAATGGACGGCTACAACATGTTCTGTCATCGCGATACAACTATTATCACCATGCCTTCTCTGCCCTAGCTATTACCAAACCCAAACCAACGACTATGGGTGTTCCAGTTCCGTCGCGCATGTCACTCGATGAAAGGAGCCTGCAACTGCTACAATCTGCAGAGCGGTTACCACCTGTCACGAAAGGCACTCTCAGCGAGTTAGATCTGGATCATATTCTGAGAAATATTAATCTGCGGGTTGACGTGAATTTCGATCGCGACTTACACTTTCGCCCCGTGGACGGAAAGAAAGGTCAGGAAAAGCGTCGGTTAGCGGAAGGGTACTGGGAGGCTGTCGCCCTCGAAATATCCATTTACACATACATGGGGTCTCCCGAGGGTCGCAAGGATAACGATAACTCACGAACGAATGAGCCACAGGCTTACTTCGAGCCGAGACTGCCTGGCATGCTGGAGACTTTAAAGGATGTGCTCTGGACGCTTGTACCGGAACGAGATCATATGGGGATAGCTGAAAACCTGGACATCCCTTTCATCATGCAGCAGGTTGAGAAAGGTGTGTTGGATATTACTGGCCTGTTTCTTTGGCTTGCAGAGCTGTTGAAATCACATTGTGCCCCAATGAGAGACCAGTGGGCGGATCAAATGGTAAACGAAATTCAAGGTGGGTTTGCATCGATGGACATGGCGAAAGCGGTGCAAGGGATAAAGACCTTATTCTGCATATTGGAAGCTATGAAACTGGTCAGTCATTTATATGCGATCTGAACTTCTCACAAGACTAACGCCCTGACTTTGAATAGGATGTGGCCAATCATCAGATACGCGCCTTTCGGCTGATCCTAATCGAGGACACGGTTCGATTTCTACAAATATACTTTTTGCGACGACTCTTACAAGATTCGATACACGGTGAGAGCGCCAGAAAATGGTTTCATGCTGTTTACATGTACGAACAAGTCTACCACCAGACACCACCTCCAGAATGGGCCGAATTCGACAATGTCACAACACTTCTTCGAGGCCTATCTCATTTCCTACTATGTTTCAATAGCCCATCAGCATTTCCTGAGACTTTCGAATTTGACACTGGTCGACTTTGGGGCCTGAGATATGATGTGCAGGATTTGATTGCCTTCGAGATATGCATCCACGTCTTCGATGTTGTTGCTACTAGCCACATTCGCCATATTCCGCGAAATCGGGAAGTCTATCTAAAACTGGAGTCGCATATATGGTCAATTGTGGATTGCGCTGACAATCGAGACCCCGACACAATTGACGACCAACGATGGCGAAATAATATCGATTCCATTGCCCTAGAAATTGCTCGCACCATCTCAGACCTAGAAGCCGAAAGTAAGGGAGCTACTTCCTCTTTGCCAGATGAACACGTTCTACTTCTTGCCGGAAAGATGCTCGAGTCATGTTTTGCCTCACATTCACGACAATACAAACACTTTCAGTGCGTTATCCAGGAGAGATTGGAAGAGGAAGTACTTGTCACTGCTAGACGCTACATGGATATGTCCTCACTAGACATGTGCGAAGACCAGCCATGTACAAGATCAGACGGCAGATCAGAAGATCGACTAAGGGATATTGAAAATATTGCAAAGCGGCTTTGTCACATTGGTGTGCTACATTGGAGGGTGTGGGGCCCGATTTTATACACTCGAGATCCATATCAACCGGTATATTATGAGGGGAAGAGATTGAGCTATGATGCTCAGCAACGCCTGCTTTTGCATCAGCTGGAAAATGGTGGAAGCTAACATTTGCTGGGCTTCCACTACCAAAAACAATGATTTTATGACATAGACTAATTCCCTTCATTGAAAGGCTTCACTGTTGTTTTCAGCTGTTGATATTTGGCTTTGACCTATTTCCCCCCTTACTATCCGTGAAGATATCTTATGGGTTTCCAGGTACCTTCTCACCCAACCTTTTTACAGATCGATAAACCCCGTGGGTCATTTTTGCCCTCAAAACATTTATACCCCACCCTTTGCAAAGTGTCAAAATGCTACATACACTTCATTTCATTTTCTCCTCTTCACAGAGCTTCAAAGAAAAACCTGTACCTTAATCAATTAAGTCAAATAATAAACAATTGAAAACCTATATCTTTGAGTAACCTATATCTTTGAGTCTTTCCATCACCGCCAGCTAGCTCCCTTAGCCAAGGTTGAATATTTATATCACGTGCTCATGTAGCTAAACCATTCATATACCGGCTTGACTTCACGAACTATTAAGCATAAGGATTTTGCTGGTATTTAGTATTTATATTTAACTAAGGAGCCCATTTGGCTCTTTCTTAGTAACTAGTCATTTTGTCAATCTGTATATCCACTCAGGGTTCTCCTCTGCCAGAAAAACGCACATATCAAAACACTGCCATTTTTATCGGGGCACTCCAATAACATTTAATCTACTTCCAAGGATCTTTGGTAGAAAAATATATAACCGAATTATCCCAAAAACTGAGTACCCGGAGCCTTTGAATATCAGAGGAACATGCGGGTGTCCTACCCGCTTCTTTCGCAGTTAGAATGGCTTTCTTCCTTGAAAGCTGCACAGCTCCACAGGGTCGCTTTTCTAACGGGAACAGCGTCCTCCGGAGGAAAAGCCGTGGTATCTGACCGGCTGGCGAATGCATTTGCGACCGCCAATGCGGAAATGCAGCCCAGCTCTAAAAAGGACGGGCCGCTGAGCATCCTCAGCATCGACATGGGAATTCGAAATCTGGCCTATGCGCATTTACTTGTTGAGCCAGAGATAAATGAAAGCGGACATGCAAAATCTAAAGCATTCAAGCCACCGATACTCAATGCATGGAATCGGCTGGTGATCTCGGATTTCCCAGATCCTTCTTGCCAACCGTCTGGGATATTATCTAGCCCTGGCCACAGCACGTCGAACAAACGCAATTCGAGGTCTGAGGATGAGGAGACAAATGAGGCGATCCTGAAAAAAGAATCGTTTGCGCCGGATCTCTACGCCGCACATGCCTACACGCTTATCAAATCGCTAATCTCGACATACCAACCCACTCACTTCCTCATTGAACGGCAGCGTTTCCGCAGCGGAGGAGCGAGTGCGGTGCAGGAATGGAGCATTCGGGTTGGCGTCTTCGAGGGCATGTTGCACGCCATCCTCTACGCGCTCAGACGAGAGTCCAACACGCTGGATTTCAAAGTGCAGAGCGTGGAGCCACGACGGGTAGTCGACTACTGGATACAAACAGACCCAGGCGCAGAAGCACCAGAGGCTGGGGGAAAGAGGAAGAAAGTAACATCGATGGAAGGCAAAAAAGCCAAAGTTGGCATCGCTGGACGGTGGATTGCTGCCGCTCTGCTGGACAGGGGAGGTGAGCATGCGAAACTCGACCTCTCAACAAACACCCAGGTGATGGGCATGTCCAGGGCCTTTCTCAAAAAATGGGGCAGAGGAAGAAATAAGGATGAAATAGCCCTTGTCACAAAGGCGCTGCTTGAAGCATCGTCGGTGGCAAAATCGGAGGAGAAATATGACAGTCATCATGATACCAGGCCTGATATTGGCAAAGTGGACGACTTAGCTGATTGTCTCCTTCAAGGTATCGCATGGCTGGAGTGGCACGCTTGGAGGCGGCGATTTAACGCGGAGGGTCCAGATGCTATGCCGCAAGCGGCAGTCGGTGGATAAAATGTGTGGATGTGCCTTCTCGACTTTCACGCCGCGATCCATACCGTTTTTTTTTTTTTTGGTCGGCAAATTTCAGAAACCCACGGGACTGGAGGATGATTAGTTAGATATATGGAGAATAAATACCTTGGTGAGCACCACAGTACTCCATCGTCTCGATGGCTAATTTGGAGGCGATATAGTGATGGGCCTGAGAGATCCACCCATCCCACATCGCAGGAGAATTTGATGTCGTGATGATAGATCAGCGCCCGGAGGGACGGCGGTGACGGTCATCAAGCCATTATCTAGTACATAATATTAATAAGATCGTTGTTATTGCCAATATGAAAGACCAAGCTGTTTCACGACCGGAGTAAGAATCTGTACTCCGTACTCCGTAGGATTTAATGACTGCTGCTTCCTGAGGGCGGGCTGACATCGGAGCGTGCGTGCGTAGCACAGCGGGGAACAAAGAGTCAGTATTTTCTTTTTTTCTCATTTTTTTTTTTTTTCGCCATCACCGACTTTTCAATTTCATTTTATTTTTTTCTATATATATATTTTTTCCTCGTTTACGTGGGTGGCGATATAGGGCAACGGAAGGTGATGCGCGAAGATCGGAAAAGGCGGAAGCCGGTTCCTGGTGCCTGCCAAGGCGCGCGAGTGCCCTGGAACCACACAAACGTTGGGCGAAGGGCCCTGACAAGGCGGATAATTTCAATAACAATAATGTAAAGTTTGCTGGGAATGCCAATAATGCACAAATGAGCGGGAGGAAGCAGCTCTACAAGTCGGAAAGGATGAAATCTAGACCACAAGGTCAAAAGTGGTTTAAAAAAAATTCAGAGATATGGTATTAGCTTCATCACGGCATTTTTGCTATCCCACGTCCGCATCATACAAAGATAGGGGAAAAAAAAGGGCATTCATAGAATATCTAAATATTACACATAGAATCGAACAGGACGAACACGAGCGTTTCCTGGCGAGAAAAAAAGGCTGCAAGGCTCTAGGCTCAAGGCAGTTTGAAAGAAATTGCCCCAGGCACGCACCCGCAGAACGAATAGAAAAAAACAGAGCAATGCTTTGAAAACTCGAACGCTGCTGCTGGATCCAGTCCCCGGGTGATTCTAAGGCGAAAACAGAGCTCAACATGCGGCAAGGAGCATAAAAAACAAAAGAAGATGTGTGACGATCCTTCCAGAAGATTTCAACCCATGAACGATGAGGACGAGATGATGTGTTTCCCCATGGTTTGACAACGCCGTTTTAGATTTTTCCTTCTTGCTTGTACGAGTTTATCGGCCGGTGGGCAGAGTGATTCCGGTGCCAGTACCTGCAGGAATGACGATGGACGTGCCATTTTGGAAGGGAGGAATGATTGGAGTTGGAGACACCACGGGGGTGGGAGCACGAGTTTCCGAATCTTGTGGTTCAGTATCGGCGACCTTGATGGGGTTCTGTGGGTTCTGTGGGATCTGGACTTCTGGCTGTTGTTGTTGGCCAGGAGCAGGGCTTGGGCCAGGTGCGTACTGGAAAATGAACAGTTAGTATTATGAGGCACATTTTGCTTCGCGTTTAGAACATACCACAGTGATAGTGCGGAAAACTGTGGCGGGAGGAGGGCAGTTGTTGCCATTTCCGTTGCCATTGCCATTACCGTTGCCGTTGCCATTGCCAGGAACAGCATTGGCACCACCGCCATTGGGAGGAGGAGTTGGGCTTGCCAATATGATCGTTTCAGTAGTGGTAGACGTGAGGTAGACCTTTGTCTGGAGACGAGTGACTTTGTTGTCACTAGAAATAGCAGGAGCAGGCGAATCAACGGGCACCTTGATGTCAACCTAGCGAGCTATGTTAGTTTTGCTGCTGGTATGAGAATGGCATGATTACAGGCACTCACGTCAGGAGATGGGGAGGCACCGGGGCGGGTGACAGTCCTAGTAACGACAGATTTCGACGAGTTCTTGCCGAGAGTGTAGGTGATAACGATGGTTTCCTGGGGCCCCGCTGGACCGCTGGGAGCTGGCACGCCGGTGTTCATGGGAGGCGGAGGAGTGACGCTAGCAGCGGCAGAGCCACCGGTTGGGAATTTGGCAACGGGGTGCACAGTCACGAACTTGACAGGAGAGGCAGCCTGGCGACGGCGGAGGGGATTGGCCTCGCCGAGGGCTGCAAGAGCGGCAACAAGTGCGATGGAGGCTTTGATTTGCATTTTGGCGGTAGTGCTGGTTATTCTGGTAACTAAGAGGTACTGGGGGGATTGATTGCGATGCAACGAGCGGATGGTCTGGACGAGTGTGCGACGAGAACGGGGAGAGGCCTCTCAACCCAGTGCTGAAGAGCAGTTTTTGATATAAAGAATGGCGTGCGAAGTCAATCCGCAGAAAAAGAGAGTCGTGGGGAAAAGAGAGCGCGTAAAGCCGGCGACCAGAGCAATAGAGAGAGAGAGAGAAGAAGATGGAGCGACGCGGCGCAGGCCGGCGATTATTATACGCGGGACGCAGGCGGACTCGCCCGCCGCAGCCTCGCAACCCTGGCGGCCCATCACGGCCCACATTATTATTATTTTCTTGCCTCGCGCCCACTCCGTCGTCACGAAACGAATCGCAGTGGAGCATTTCAAAACAATCAGGCGCTGCTAAGCTGAAACGTGGTGGTTTCTCGTGCCCACTGCGCCCGCCGCCGGCCGCTGCCTGTGCTCGTTCCAGCGCCGCCGTGGTTCCTTGCATAAAGCCCGCCGATCCAGGCCTGAGGGCCTTATGCCTTCTCTCGCGCCAGATCCATCGCGCCGTCACACCTGTGTCGTGGGCGAGGATCAGGCCCAGGGGCCGAGCTGGCAGGTCGATCAAGCAGCCGTTGTGTGAGTCGCCGTCCAGAACATGTCCGGCTCATCCCAAAACCCTCTGGCTCAGGCCACCGCGATACCGCCCACCAGACTAGCCGTGCTGGCCGGCCCAGAGATTGCAGGGGATGCCATGCAATCAAACTTCCGTCTCCTGTCCCGCGCTAACACGAGCCCAAGAAACCTTCGGGCGCCCGCCCGTGCCAGCAATTGGCTGTTCGTGTCTTGGGCACCAGTCGCTGCCTGTGGCTCTGGAGCGGTTTCGAATCTGGCTTGATAACGGATCTGGAGAATCGGATGAGGGGAAACACGCACGGGAGCGGGCAGCCTGTCCAGCACGGATGCGTGAGCTACATAACTAGTTACAAACATGCATACACCGCCGCATTATTATACATCGCCATGCATGCGCCGACAACAGGTGGCCCCTATCCAGCCTCGTCGTTATCTTCGCATGACGCGGCTCTCTGCTACTCCAGCTTTTTGGGATTAATATTTTAGCCCGCTCTGCCGCTGCCTGGGGTCCCTCGACTCCATATCTGTCCTAGCAAGCCCGCAGTGCGGCCGGTGGTCGGCCGCTTGCCGACTGTCTCACCTGGACCTGGCTCCCTAATCCAGGCAGAGCTCAGAAAAGGAGAGAGCATCAGGGGAACACCAGAGTAGAACAACTGTGATCCAGGGAACCAGGTGCTTCTCTTCAGATTGATTCGATTCATCGACTGCGAAACGGGAAACAGTTGCGCTGCTTCAGAGCTTCGTTACGGGTTGATCGAAAGTCTCGAAACACGTGTTCACTCTGTGGTTGAGCCCAAGCACCGTGTCTCTCTAAAACCTCTGTCACAAAGTATCAGGGTAGAACTGGATTCCATCATACCAAGATGTCTCTCCAGACTACGTAGCGGCGGACCACCGCTGTGTCTGTTTGGCGCTGTGTCCAAAGCACAAAGTGCACGTTCTCTCAAAACATCCTAAACTAAACCGTCGACAATAGAGATCTCGACTAAGAAGACCCCTAAAGAAATAATACCTCTAGTTCCAGTACATAATCGCGCGGTGCAGGGAGTATGGAGCAGACGCCCTTGAACAGTTGTAAAATTGCATGGTTGAACATGTTGGCCGAGAAGACAAGAATCCGGGTTTCTGGGAAGCAAAAACTGTTGATTCGCTTGTTTTTGGTCCAATTTCCTATCCCAGCTCTTAGGCCCTGGACCAGAGCACAGAAACTCGTTTTGATTGCTTGAAACCCCTGGGCTAGTTAAACTAAACAACCTTGCACCAGGCAGGGTATTGGCAGGGGTTTGACAGCACGCCAACCAGCCAGAGCACAACCTCAAAAAGGGGGGCCAAGCGGTTAACGTCGAGTCGCCTGAGCTTACAACGGTGATGGCGCTTCAAGAAGTGTTCGCTGTCTTAGCCACGCTCCCTTCAAACCGACTGGTCTTGCTGCATCGGTGTTCAGGGCGTCGAAAGTAGAGCGACGGCGCTTGTTAGCGCTGAGCTGTCTGCTCTATAGTTCCACTCCAGCTCCTAGGTTTTCACTAGCCAACGAATCATCCGCGGGATGGAACAGCTAGCATGTTATTCGAACCACGGAATCACAGGTCGAACTATAATAGCATGTTCATCACATGGGCAGTCTGCAACAGCCGCAGTATCAACTCTTCAAAAAGTTCCTGCAGCGCAAAAAACTGCATGAACAGTACCTGGATCCAGAGTACACACAGATGTAGACCTCAGGAAACAACAGCTTGGCCGGGTGGAATGTGGCACTCGCTACAGGAACATATCGATAGCAATCGCCTATTTCGCTACCGGACACAGACCCGAGCGAAACAGTGTCTTTCCAGCGATGAGAATTTGCCAGCGCACACGCTGTCTGCGGGGAAAACTGATCATTCTACGAAGGACATGTAGAGAACGTACGAAATATGGAGCAAAGATAAGCGACAACAGCGTTCTACCCAGTTGAACTTGACCCCTTTTTTCAAATGTGAGCGTTCTGCGCTTCCGGAAGAACTCTACTTGCATGTTGAAACCTCTTGACGCATTCTCTGTTTCTGCTTTGCCAATTGAGGCCGCAAATTCGCCGTGATTTGACAAGGGATCCACTGCAGTCCCAGCCTTGCAGCCCTACATACTCCGTACATGCTCGTCATTTTTGAGCCATGTGCTAGCATCGATGTTCTGAGCATTCATCATTATTGTTCCGAGCCTGGTTGTGATGAAAATGACAGGACTCCATCTAGATACTGGGGGCCGAAACAGCGATCATTTGTCTTGCCTAGCCTCTCCCTCTGTGTACATTATTATTACTGCCACGGGATCCTCGACCAGGATGCTTCTATCGAAGCAGCTATAAGAGTTGGAATTTAATGCCGTGGGCCAGTGCGAGCTTTTCCACAAATCTTCCGCTGAACTTGCAAACAGGGATTCGCGCATTAAAAAACCAAAAGGGCATTTTCTCAGGTAGCAAGCTATCTTTTTTGGCGCGGAAAGGTTGCCCGACCTGGCCCAGATCGCCATAACTATACCAACAACCCAGCATCCGAAAGGATTGCAACCAAACACCCCTGGTATCACCCTTAATACCCCAGCATAAAAGAATTGCACCTCCCATGTTGCGTTTTCAACTCTGATGTTGCTCAGCGCAAAGCCAAAAGCTGAGCTCTCCAGGTGAAACCCAGTAGCGCACCCCGGGCGCTTAATGCGCGAGATAGACTTGGACTCTTTTGACAAACAGCAACTTGGATAACGACTGCTCCAAACTGAAAAACGATCAAAGCTATCGAAAACATACAAATTTCCAAACTATGAGAGCAGTCCTTATTTTGTTTTCTATTTCTTTTCTTCTGGGACTGGGTCAAGGGCGATATTCCGATGAAAACGAGATGCATGGTTTGAAACGGATGACTGCTTTTTTTCTCGGATCTCAAAATTATGTACGGATAGACGATTGTGAATGTGACACTGCCACTTATCTACTGTGCGATGAAATTTGCATTTCTGTCTCCTGCCAAACGAGATTTGTCAATGATGTCGCGCCATCTGGAATGCCAATCTGCCGCGCCGGGGAGGCTGCCCTTGATCTCCATGATCAGGCTTGGGCTGTTACAACTCGCGGTGTGAACAGTCAGTTAGGAGATCTTCTATAACTCCATCATCCATGCTGTGTGGTACAATGCAGACACCAGCAAGTAGAAGACAAGGAATTTCGATCCCGATCAGCGATACTCAGCCCCTCAATCTTCTCCTGTTGCAGCTCTCCGCACCTGGAGTGAGGGGGCGCCTGTTTTCACAAGCAGAGGGGATGGAAAAAGGCATAGATGAGTAACATGTTTCATAAAGCAAACCCCAGTTTAGCCACGTTCCCCCTTCCACTGATCTTGATAGCAGTTCTTGGACGCCGTGCTGGTTCTCTCCTGAAACTCCAGCATCAGTGCTGTGACACGAGATGCAAATCGGAAGATCGGTGATGATCCGTGTCAGATTCCCTGTACGTGGTTGGGCGTCAGATATATCAGTTCGTGTAGAATAACGAACACGAGTTGCTCGTTTGAAGAGGTGACGATGAGACTGGTGTACAGAGTACTCTGTACGGCTCGATTCTATGGGCTGCAGCTGCAAAGCGCCCGTATCGAGTTGATGTTCCCTTCGTTTGGATTTGGAGCGACAGGGCGGCAACCGCCCTCAAACGCAAGATCATGTCGCTTTGCTACCACAAACGAGAACGGTGTCAGCTCTGTTCAAAGCCTGCTCGAGCAGCCTTTAACCTGTTGGCTACCTTGTTCTTGATTTTTGCCTTAACTATTCGCCAACATCCCCTCTATGACTTCCTAGGAATCCTAATGTAACCTGGTCAAACTTGCAATGACAGAGGTTGCAAATATCTTTTCTTACTATCGTTCCTAGGTACAGAACATTTCAATTACGGTGGCAATTTCTACACACCGCTATGACCTTATCAGTAACAGTTGAAAATCATGCTGAGAAAACCGATGCGTTCCAGCCCGTCAACATTGTGCGAAGACCTATCTGTGTCTAGAATGGTTCGACATCGGTGCCTTTGTCAAAGATCTAGCTAAGATTAGGATCTCAGCTCTATTAGGGGCTCACCTATAAGGCGTTAAAGCCGCTGGACATCAGCAGCCAAGAAATCAATACAGAGCAGGCGATCTTCTATCAAATGCTGACACTGTTGTCAGCCGTTGATGACCTAGGGCTACATACAAAGGACCGTTTAAATACGAAAAAGCATTTGAAACGGCTCAGACTGTGGAGGTGTACGTTCCCGCTCTGATGGTGATCATAATAATGAAAGAATAACCACTGATCAAGAAGCGTACTATTTTGCCCCTATTGTTGGTCTATGGGCAAATCAATTCGCGGTATAAACCTTCGGAAATGCCGTCGGAGCTATCATATGCAATTTTAGAAAGAGATAAGACTCGTGGCAGTGGGGTATGCCGTCCCCAGTTGTTTGATGGGGAGTCTCCACCCCGAATCATGTACGAGCGGGAACGGCCTGGTAGAGATGTGAAAATGCGTCGTCATTCTCCGTTCCCAGTATATGGGGATTCAATAATGCTACCATGGAGAATGTGTTTAGTGTCATGGCCACATGTCATCTTCGGCCTGGTTTGAACGTCGTTGGAGCGGAGCCATCGGTACGGAAGGCAGAGCCAATATCGGTGGGGATTGTATATCAAAACAACTAGTTTTACTGGGAATCTTGGATTTCCGTCTACTCGTCTTACTACGAGTCATTTCAGCAAAAGCTGGGAAATGGTCCGAATCCGGGCTGTTCTTATCATGTGTGCTCCGTATGTGCAGCGCGCATACGTATATTCTTGAGGGTCCACTGATAAGAATGAGAAAGCTTGAAAATATATTTCGAGAAGAAATTACTGGATGATCGGTGTGGTTTCCTGGATGTGTTTGTGGAGAAGTTTCCATCCTTCAAGTCGTCAATAAAATATTGCTATCCAGGCCTGAAGACCATTGGAATCAGCATAGAACACTTTAAAAGCCAAAGAACTGATGATAACTTTAAGTTTATGTGGTCTTTTTAAGGCGCTGTTCTTTGGCCACGAGCTTTCCTATCAACAATCTAGAACATAGTTTGCCCATTTCAATATCAACTTGCATGGTTATCATCTTATTCTGAATCGCTCTGCGCCCAGCAATATGAAGATGTCGTTGTATTGATAGGCCGTTTCCCGTTCACCTCCATTTCCATAGCCTGCGGAGCTTTCCCCGCATTTTATCCAACATGTCATTCCCCCACCCTCTGCACATTCTCCGTCAACGATACTACACAGCCCTCCATCAATTCACTACAGGCCCCAAATCCTTTGAAATTCTTGACACCATCGCACCTCAGGTGGCCTCTCCGCCCA
Organism: Ophidiomyces ophidiicola; assembly: GCF_022830035.1. Lineage (NCBI taxonomy): Eukaryota > Fungi > Ascomycota > Eurotiomycetes > Onygenales > Onygenaceae > Ophidiomyces > Ophidiomyces ophidiicola. Next base: position 207,446 of record NW_026054672.1, read on the forward strand.
GGACAACCACGCTCCACGTGCTAGACTCGTCATTCAATCCACCTACCCGCGCACATCTACGCATTGTGAAGTCTGCCCTCCTCTCCCACCGCAACTCTGACTCCTCAGCCGTCCGACTACTTCTACTACTAGCAACACAAAATGCAGACAAGCCGTCTAAGCCAGCATTATTTGAAGACCGCTTGGTCATGATGAATCTCTTCGCCCAAGACCTGCAGGATGCGATTATATCCAATAGGTGCCCTCCCGCCCTTGCAGGTGAGGCAGATGCCGCAGCTCCAACCATTGATATCGGTGTTACCAAAGAGCCATATTTTATTGATAAGGCGGCTGCCATATCTTCTTCTGGAATGTATCCAAGTGACTTAGAACAAGTCCATCTCACTGGATATGATACCCTGGTCCGAATTTTTGACCCAAAGTATTATCCACCCAAACATACATTGGACCCACTGGCACCATTCCTTGAGAATCATCGTTTACGAGTGTCGCTAAGACCGGACGATAGCTGGGGTGACGGGGATGAGCAAACGAAGTTCTTGCCGGATTTGGCTGGGGGAAAGATGGAGAAGATCGGTGGTAGAAGGGAGTGGGCGAAGAGGATCGAGGTTGTCGAAGGGAGAAAGAATGGAGAAGAATCCGTGAGCTCGACGAAGGCGCGGCAGGAGGCGGTTAACGGGAATCGGAAGGCACTGGGTAATTTGGTGACGGATCGGGTGATGAGTTGGATGGCGGAGAAAGCTCTGTATAGAAATTAATGGTATGGAACGGCGCGCTGCTATTCCGAAATATCGTTCGATAGGGAGATTCTCTTGCAGTACATTCTAGATACTCATTCGCCAAAAAATGTTCAGGCATGCTCCGCAATCCAACGCCTTCCAGACCAAGACGCCTTCGACACCCTGTGGATCAAAAACGCCGTGCCCAAATACAAGCCTCTTTGAAGCCAGTTAAACCATATACTGGGTTTACAAACTATCATCATCTTTTTCTGCTGTTTTCTCGCCGGAAATATATACCAAACCTCCACTGACCAAATTTACCAGTCCGACTCCAATTGCCGTTCCTCTCACGGCACCCCTTACGGTAAATTTGTTTTTCAGAGCCTGCCTTCTGCGTCCTGCAAGCAGGAGGTATAATCCAGACCAGGCCGCACTTATACCAGCAGCATCCTCTTTGTAGCCAAGCAGGTTGATGTAGCTTGTGAACAGCAGGACGGGCGGAAACACCATAGGCAGGGGCTGGAAGGGGCGCATATGTAGTGCTGTTACAAAAGTTGCCAGCAGAGTTGGCGGAAATGATGACTCTAGATTATTGTTGCTGTTAGAATAACTTCTATAGACCTATGCTGTGAGCTTTCAATGGCTTTGCTTACCTCCCCACGCCCGAGCATATTGCATCAGCGATTTCTTCGCTGGCTGAACTTCTGGGCTTGCTATTCCTGTTGAATTTGTATCCGGCATTTTGAATGGTTGCTGGGACTCGTCAAGTTGTGTCGAGTGAAACTGGAGTTTGGTGTTTGCCCAAGAGTAACTAAATGGTGTGTGCGTGCATAAAACACAGAAGCTACAATCACGCCACATCCCTATTTAAGTTTGGTAGACCGTTCTTTTTGCAACGCACCATGGATACGTTTACCCTGCTGGCAAAAACACGGTGCTATAACACACCCGAAGGGAGCTGCATGCATTGACGCTCCCGGGTCTACTTGCATATTTGAGCGCCAGATGTACTGCGGGGTGATAGTTAGGCGGCTTAGACCGGCCGAGCCTCGATTTTGTGTATATTAACACTGTCATTCAGCATACCCATTCTACCCCTAAGCCACCTTTCGGTTTGACAGGATTGAGCTGCCAGTTAATATACATAGCACTTCAACTATTTCTATTGATTCTAGATTTTCTAGCTCGCCCCTTGAGTGGTTCTTTACTGCAGAGATCTTGAAACAAACGTATTTCTTTCTCTATCCGTAGCCTTCTTCTTGTTCTTCTGGGCGTAAACAATTGTGACTGACCCATTTCTCAGGATTTTCATCATGAAGATATTTGTCACCATACATGATGAGGGGATGGGCTTTTTCAAGCATTGGAATCTTTTTGTTGATGGGGAGGAGCCAATCGCCTTTCAAGCCTTAGGTTCCGACAAGAATTTCAGATTTGACGCCCGTAACTTGGATACTCGCAATTCCAGAAGTGTGGTCGAAGTTCTTCTCATCTGCGACGTTGACGCATCGAAGTACGACGCAATCAAAACCACCGCTGAAAACATTCCTATCCGAAATGATATTCCAGTTTGGAATTGCCAGGACTATGTTCTTGACCTTCTTCGAAAGCTTGTGGAGGAAGGGATAATCATGGAAGATGATGAGTATAGGGAAAAATATAAACAACTCTGTTCCAAATTGGATGGCTTAGTCTGACGGATTGTTTATTTACGCTGCTCTCATTGTGCTAGCATGACCCTGCTTAGCAGATCTGCTTATAGAGGCTGGCAAAAAAATGATTTCCAACATATACATGCTTTTCATAGGAGTGGCAACGACTTTCCTTTTATGGGTACACAATTTTGGGAGGTTTATATGAGAGAAGAGAACCTATTTTACAAAATCTTCCAGGCTCAGTGTTTCAAGTATCTACTAAGTGATTGCATATTATTTGACTGACCATGAGGGTATTTTAAAAAGTAACTATCACCTTCTTAGGACATACGGATGGCTTATTTGGTTGGAGTTCTCCAATGTCCCATATGATGGTTCCAAAAGCGATCAATAAGCCAAGGCACAGGGAAATTCGAAGGGGAAATGCAAGGCGGGAAATAGTCATACCAATCGGTGTCCTCAGTTGAGCTCAAAGTGATCGTTGACGACATACATTCAAAATACTCCGGATAGTAACCACTGTCTTCCCAGTCAATAAGCCCAGTCACACGGCACGTATTGTCTACCCCCATTTCTATAATCACATTGTCTCGCCGAATATCTCCATGAGTGAAAACAGAGCCTTTTGTCGGCAAACGCCAAAGACTTCTCAAAAGCCGAATATACGATTTACTTCCGCGATGGGGAATCGAGAATCGAAAATCGTCAAATGCAGCAGCTGAGTTTATGGCTTCCTGATATGGCACAACGTCCCAGTGTTGATACTTGACGCCTTCGCCGCGTACACCGCCTAGCGGCAGGCCATCCTCTTGTCTTAAGGTACGAAGCTTATTAAGAATATCGTCTAATTGGTGTTGTACTGACAGTTTGGCTTCGTGGCTGAGCTTTGGCCACGCCTGTGTTAACGTCATGCACGGAATATAGGACATGAATATGACAGTATACCGGCCACATCTAATAAGGCCGTGAGGACGAGGAACAGGGATATCTGGTAACCTTTCTGCAAGATATTGTAGCGTAGTATACTCAGTGTACTCTGGGATACGTTGTGACAGCAATTTGATAACAATATCATCACTGCATTTTACAACAATACCCCTTACAACATTCTCCCAGAGTTTTGGTGACTTCCATAACAATTGCTTCAAAGAGTGTAGCAGCGTTTGCTCTGGATTGTCAAAGCCTTCTGGCAGGGAATACTGCTTGAGCAATTCGGTCACTCTTTCAGAAAGGGGAAACACAACTTCAGCCCTATCAACACCACTAAGATTGTCGCGAAAATCTGGAGGTGATTTTATTTCAGCAGGACTTATTTTAAGACGCGGTTGTTGCGAAAGGGCTAGCTGCATTTGGCGACGATAATCTGATGGGAAAATAGAAAGCAAATCAAGTTCTGGATTAGCCATGAGTTGCTCTTGAAGCCTGCCCAGGGTTTTCTTGTTAAGGATAGCAATAGGAGACAGCTTCTGATTTGATATCGTGTATTTAGAGGGCGCACCTCTGGCAGCTTGTCTGATAAACGGTAACAGCCAACTACCTAGAGAGGCACACATAGCCGTTAAGACCTCCAGTAATCGCATGGCCAGCGGCATATTATCAATATGCCTTTGGTTGTATAGATCAAGGTGAAATGTAAAGCGTAGGATACTCCGTACTCTCAATGCAGTCAAATGCCAACCCGCCGCATCGAGTGGGCTGGAGGTGAAAGGTCTCCAATCATCCTGACGCTTCACTAGTCAACTTTATTGTGAAGGATCAAGCTAATGGCGTGAGCCTTGGCATACCTAACTACGTGTGTATTCATCATTTTTCGTAGGCACTTATGCAGTCTTAGACTATGAAGAGCCACTCTCCCTGATCTGGTTTAGTTACAGCATGTGTTATCCTTGATATCTGGGCTTCCATCACTTCATTCCCCACAGCCCAAATCAGCAGACGGTAGACTGCTTGTTGGAAGGTGGCCTGTGTTTGCAGCAATATATCCCCATATTTTGAGACTACATCAACTTTGGCCGGTCGTTGCAGACCTTTTGATGGTGGCAAGCTGCTTTTTGCAAGGCTAATTAATGAAGCAGCGTGGTGAGTATTAGTGGCACTGATATATTTCATTTGTTTCCACGTCTAATGGGCGCAGGTACTAAAAGGAGCGCGGGCGAACACAGCATTTTGATGGCTTCTTTGATACTGCTCGTAGTATTTGCGACTCCTCGTTGCACCCAGATCGAGACTCTCTCCTCGCAGATATAAACTTTTGCTTAGGATCTATAGCAATGGATTCTGGCAATTTCGATACTAGTAGAATTGACAAAGAGCGTTCTCTCGAGCTAGTCTTAAAAATTTGTCAAGAGGTTGGGCTGCGGACGAGAGGTTGTATCTCGCCTATGCAGAACGAGGGATCTCACGGGTTCAGGATAGGCGTTATGAAGAAGGAGAAGCAGATCTCGAAGAAGCCTTACGGATTCGTAAAGCTCTTGGCAACTATATTCCCCGGTCGAGGCAAACTTGGGCTGGGCGCTTCTTGCGCAGGGTAAACTTGATGAGTGCAACGCCCTCTTCTTGGAAAATTTGGCGGGTAGAGAAAAGGCATTGGGCAAGGATGATAAGGAGTCTGCTCGAACTGGGTTGATTCTTTACGTACTTGGGAACGTCCAGGCCACGCAACAGTTGTGGGATGCGAGCTTTGAATATCACCAGAGAGCATTGCGTCATATGATTGCAACAGTGGGAGAAAAGGATTTTTATACTGCAAATGTCATCCATAAGGTTGCCGAACACCTTATACGTTTAGACGAGAATGACGAAGCTCTGTAAGTTCCATCATTCAACGAAAGCTATCAGCAACCACTGACTTTTTTAGTGCTATGGTCAACAAAGCTCTAGACATCTGGTGTGTTGATCGAAATGTTCACAAGATTGAGATTGCTCGAACTACATTTCTCAAAGGTAAATTGTTCGAGACGATGGGTAAGATACAAAATCGTTAATTGCTTTTCGGGTCGCCTGTCGCTTGAGGAAAGATATCACCCAGGAAGATCGAGATACAACAAACTTGGCAATAGAGGATTTTGATGAGATCGTTGCTTTTTGGGCTCGTTCAGAACCTGCGTTGATTTTTGTATCTGGTGACAGGATGAGGAATATAAAGCCATGGCTGCAATGGGATAGAACAAGTGTATTCTGCTTCTTTGAACCTGTTGAATAACGCATGTGTAAAACTGCTATCATAACGCCTTGGGTTTTAGTCAACGTCCGAAGATGATAATGTCACCAATACTCTGTATTAATGGAATTAATAGGGGAATAAAATAGAGTAGCCTACGGAGCACGGAGTGCCGATATGCAGAGTGTCGGGTTAGGCTGCGGGCTTGGCTTCTCTAACTAGAGTCTAGGGGGGGGCTGGCGGATTCCGAGATGCTCGACCATCAGGGCTTGTAGGGTGTCAAGTTCGAAGCCCTGGTAAACGCCATCTTGCGGATGTTCGGCTCGTAGTAGTCGGCAGGGCGTTTCCATGGGTGAATTCCTCGAAAATTCTGTTTAACTCTAGGTCGCCCCAGACTGGCCGCGTGGAGTTAAGTTGATGTTGGGCCGCACGTGACATGGCGGTTTGCGGCTGTTGTCCGTTTGATCCAGATTGCCAAAAGACTGCCAGCAGTTCCAGCCGACGAGGGTTCAGAAGGCCAGATAAGCGGCCCGCCGCTATTTTTTATTCTCTACCGACAACGTATCCTTTGCTAGCGCGGCGGTGTGAGGTCTTGTTCTCATCACAGGCACCTTTCCCCAAATCTGCCACGCAGATATCCCCCACCGTTGCATTCATCGTTGGTTTGTAATAGAACCTGGTTGAAGAATGTCATCGGCGTCGGCATCCGGTGCGGATGTCAAAAATGGCGCGTCAGCACACTCGAGAGAACACAAGCAAGGAAACCAAGACCGCAAATACACAATTGAACAGAAGGCCGCAGTGATTAGAGTACGGAAATGTGCGACCACGGCCTACTACGAGATCCTATCCGTGGAAAAGACAGCGACAGACTCGGAGATTAAGAAGGCATATCGCAAGCTTAGTTTGTTAACACATCCGGATAAGAATGGTTACGAGGGGGCGGACGAAGCCTTTAAAAGTGTGTTGTATATCGAGCTGGCAAACTGCGCGCAGATAAGCCCAGCTTTCGCTGATAATGCTAACGTTTGATCGCTTAGTGGTTTCCCGCGCCTTCCAAATACTTTCAGATTCCGATAAGAAGAGCAAATATGACAAGTTTGGCGGGGATCCAGATAATAGATTCTCTGGGGCATCTGCATCCTCACCTTTCGGCGGGTTTGGCGGGTTTCCACAGGGGCGAGGGAACATGTATGAAGACGAAATTTCCCCTGAGGAACTGTTCAATAGGTTCTTTGGCGGAGGTGGCTTTGGACCGTTTGGTGAGCACTTCGAAGTTTATCCCCAGTCAAGCTTGCTGATATGTGGTTAGGCGGAGGTATGTTCGAAGCCGGCCCATCCTTTGTGTTCAATATGGGAGGCGGACCGGGAGTTCGTGTACACCAGTTTGGAGGCGCACGGCCACGAAGAAGACCCCGCGAAGCGAACCAGCAGTCTGATGCAACTCCTGCAAATGGCCTTTCGTCTCTTTCACAATTCCTTCCTCTCTTATTACTATTCCTTTTCCCTCTCCTCTCCTCGTTATTCTCAGGTTCCACTTCTCCCGGCCCTTCTTTCCGATTCAATACCCCCGCACCACCACATACCCTACACAGGAAAACTCCGAAACTAAAATTGAATTACTACCTTAATCCGATCGAAGTTGAAGACTATAGTCCGCGAAAACTACGCCAGCTAGACCAGAAAGTGGAAATTGACTACGTATCAAACCTGCGGTATGAGTGTGAGAGTGAGGTCAGGGCAAGGGACCGAATGATACAAGATGCTCAGGGTTGGTTTTTTCCAGATGTGGAGAAAATGAAAGAAGCTCGAAAGCTGGAGCTTCGAAGTTGCAAGAAACTGGAGTCTTTAAACATTTAATACATTCGGTTCCCTTCTACATACATTCTCTACTACAACTATCTTTACTACCTCCTCTACCACATACTGTTAGATGCTACACTTCTGCAACGATTTCTGGGCGTTCTGTGTATGGGTTTTAGCTTCTCCAGCCGGTATAGGGTGATTTTGTATATTTCATTGGCAGATTGCTTTTGCTACATTAGACGTCCGCAGCACTGGATTTGGATGCTTGAAATTTATTTTATATTGATATATGATAAGCTCTGCTGAGCCGGGTTTACCCATATACTTATTCGGATAGGACGGAACAAAAGCTATTTTATGTACTCCATCTTGTGCAGCCATGGATGATGGCACGCTTAGTTAATCAGCACCAGGCATCACTTGCCCAAAAGCGTTCTTTGCTTCACATAAGACAAAACCACCAAGCACGTAACAAACCCAAGAAGTATTCACTTCAGGCCATAATACTGAGAATGTCAGTATTGAATACTCTGCAATCATGGAAGACTCTGTCGATCTAGAAAAGGTGTGAAGGGCCCTGCGGATATAAGTGTGACACTTTTACACCAAACTTTTACTTTATTTCCATATTGAATCCAGCTAAAAACATTTGTGGAAGACCAGGAATAAGCGACTTGCGAAACTTGATGCCCAAAAGCCAGTTTCATCGTCAGCGTCGCAGGAAGGTACTGCATCGGCCGTCGAAGATAACTCAAGATCGACTGCCCCACCTGCTGAGGACTCCGAAGCACCGCGCTTTAAAAGACCGCACACCAATATATCACAACATTCTGAGAGAGGCATGGATACATCTGGTGGTGGATCTCCGGCGATCCGAATTACTAAAAGTGCGGCCCAACAAAGAGCAGAGGAATCATTGGAAGCATTTGAAGACCGTACTCTTAGTGCTCTGTTTAAAGTTACGCTGGATGAGAAGCAACAGAGAGATATCCATGGTCAAAAACTAGTTTATATTCCGGGTGTCCGGCAAGAACTGGAAGATCAAGGCCAGCCGATTCGAATGAACACAGGTGTTCTAGACCAAGCATTACTGGAAGCGGGATCAAGCGGGCAGAAACCTTTGGAGTACTTGCTTCCTTGTTGGAAAAGAGTAACAAGATTATACAAAGGGTTTAAGAAATCTCAACCTAACGATGCAAAGTACGAAGTAGTTACAGAAGCTCGGCGACTTTGCTTTAGTTACTGCATCTTTGCTTTTACGATGCCGGAGATGTTTGGGTGAGAATCTACAAGCGTCCCCTGATGACGCAACAATATTTGAATTAACGAACCGCGCAGACTCGACACGCCCTTGTCCTCACCCCTCAAGCCTTATCTCCTGCAAGAACCAGACTGTGACATTGGTTTATGCCATGATTTTATGCTGGAAGCCATACGGCGTGCCGAAGAGGATGACACTATTATACCTGCATTTATTAGCGCTGTGGAGGAGATGAGCCGCGATATTTCGTCTCTGTCCTTGAATGACGACTATAAACTTCATATGATGGTAAATTGAGCATATATCTTTGTGAAGAGGCGCATGGACACAATATGGCTAATTATAATAGGCGTTTCGCAACCTTGTTCGGTTTCCTACCCTAGCATCTGCTATCACGGAGTCTCCTATGTTTAATCTCGATGTAGGAGCGGATAAATTCGAGACTGCTACTTTGCTGGGACCGTGGTTTAGATTATCTCCGCTGCAAAAACAAACGACTATGACATATTTCTCGAGCCCGAAAACAAAAGATCAAGCTGCCATTATTAGTGCCCAGCGTTCAATGCGAATGACTCAACAGCTACATAGCTCGGATCTAGTCGATGTTATCAATCACCTTGTTAGAGCTTCTAAAAGTGCCAGAGAGCGCGTTCTGGATTGGTTCGCGGCATCAGTCAATATAAATCATAAACGAAGGGCCTTGCAAGTGAACCCAGAGGAAGTCTCTTCAGATGGATTCATGTTCAACATCACAACTTGTCTTGATCAGTTATGCGAGCCATTCATGGATGCAGCATTTACGAAGGTATGGGCTGTCCTGGTTTTATAAACCACCATACTAATCTACGCAGATTGATAGAATTGATTCTAACTACCTGAAAAGAAATCCACGTGTAAATATAAAAGATGAAACTAAGATGAACGCCGATCAAAAAGCTTCCGACGAGTTCTATTCTCAAACTATGGAAGGGGAGTCTAACTTTATCAGCGAGATCTTTTTCCTAACTGTTGCTGCTCATCATTATGGAAGCGAATCCTTAACTTCAACGATGGAGCAACTGGAGAAGGATTTGCGGCATATGCAGACGCAAATTGATAAATTCGAAAGAGAACGACCTAAGTGGTCCGCAAATCCTGTACAGGCCAGAATGTTTGAGGCAGCACTGAAGAAGTACAAGGATAGAGTCGATCTGGGTCTTGCGCTAAAGTATAGCTTTCAGGCTGTATTGTTGGATGACCTTTGGCAAGCTAGGTCAATGCAGTTCATGAGATATGTGATAGTTTGGATGTTAAGATTGGTTTCTGGTCGCAACTTTCCAAAAGAGCCCCTGGAACTACCATTGCCTGTGGCGGAGCCTGACGTTTTTAAATGCCTTCCGGAATACTTTCTGGACGATGTCGTGAGCAACTTCAAATTCATCATATGGAACATGCCCCATATCGTTACCTCGACTCAAGGAGATGAGCTGATAATGCTCTGCATTACTTTCCTGCAAAGTTCCGAGTACATCAAGAACCCTTATCTCAAGGCCGGACTAATCACTATCTTGTTCTGTGGAACGTGGAATCGACCTCATGGGGGAAGAGGGGTTTTAGTCGACCTTCTCAATTCTATTCCATTTGCTAACAAATACCTTCTTCATGCCCTGTTGAAATTCTACATTGAAGCCGAATTCACAGGAACCCACACTCAATTTTTCGATAAATTCAATATTCGCTTGGAAATTTTCCAGATTATTAAATGCATTTGGCCGAACGCGATTTATCGAGATCAATTATCCAACGAAGCCAAAAAGAACTCCGAGTTTTTTATTCAGTTTGTAAACCTTTTACTGAACGACGTCACATTTGTGCTCGATGAGTCGTTCACGGCGTTTTTGGCAATTCATGATACTCAGGTCGAGTTACGAGAAAATGGTGCTTCGATGGATGAGAACACTCGGCAAGAAAAAGAAGAGCAGCTCTCAGCCGCTCAGGGACGAGCGAAAAGCTATATGCAACTAACTAATGAAACCGTGACGATGCTGAAGCTATTTACAGAAGCATTGGCGGATTCTTTTACCATGCCGGAAATTGTTCAACGACTGGCTGATATGTTAAACTACAACCTAGATGCCATGGTTGGGCCAAAGAGTGCAAGTTTACGCGTGGACAACCTGGCATCGTACCATTTTAACCCTAGGTCGTTATTGAGCGAGATTGTCGATGTCTATTTAAATCTAATGGCGAAGGATAATTTTATTCTAGCAGTAGCACGGGATGGAAGGTCTTACAAACCAGCTAACTTAGACACGGCAGCGGATATTCTCAAAAAATGGGCACTGAAACCTCAAGATGACCTTATGAAATGGGGGAAGCTGAAAACTAAAGTTAAGGAGGCCAAAGATGCAGATGACCAAGCCGAAGAAGATTTAGGAGAAATCCCCGATGAGTTCCTCGGTTTGTTTATTCTTTCTGGAATATATTTCCAACTCAAACAATGCACTGACCAGACGAATCTCAGATCCATTGATGTTTACTCTTATGGAAGACCCTGTCCAACTCCCGAGCTCGAAAATCTCCATCGACCGCTCGACTATTAGGTCACACCTTCTCAGCGACCCGAATGATCCATTCAACCGAGCTCCCCTTAAGATTGAAGATGTTATACCCGGTAGGTCGTCAGTTGATTTCAATTTTTATATATGTGTCTCTAATGTTGTGCTGCTCTTTGTAGACACTGACTTGAAGGCTAAAATTGAAGCGTTTAAAACGGAAAAAAAGGCTGCAAAACTGGCGAGTTTGAAAGACACCACAGAGAATATAGATGCGATGGATACCAGTTCTGGATAATTTGACAATTAGTTGGAGTATTTGGAGTTATTCTGACACGTTGTGTCCTTGCCGCTGTAATGCTGGGGACAGAGCCTATTTGCTTTGGAGTATTTCTCTAGCTCTTATATACTTATGCTGTCCAAAACAAGCCTTCCGACTTGCCCAACAGCGCGTTCTTTGATCCTCTTACCCACAGTACTCCGTACTTCGTATCTTCAATCCGCGGATAAACTTCAAAGTGTCCAACGTATAAAAGATATTCCGCGAAGTTTAGGCAATCTAACCTAAAGAACATTAGCGCATTTCTAAATGGCATCATGGTGAACCTTAAATCGGCGCCTCATCTCCAAAACAGTCAACGCCCGTCAAACAGACATCGCGCCCCATCTAGCCAGAACAGCTCAAACTGAGCGCTGCAAGTCCATTATGGGCACCGTCTCTGATTGGATTCATTCGTTACCTCCTTTCTCTGAATTTTTCCCGCTTACCCCCAACGCGTACTCCACTCTTCTATCGATATTCCAGTACTTTCCAGTTGTGAGTTGAAGTAGATAAAAGCTCAGCTTCGCATTGCCTTCGGCTTACAGCACAATGCTAATCTATGACGCAGATAACAGTATTCCAATGGCTCACACCCTTCTACCCCCAAGGAAAAACCTCCCTCGCGAGCTCCCTCCTGAATTTCCCCGGCCGTTACGCATGGTGCTTCATGGAGAGCATCGGCATGTTCAACATGCTCTACATTCTCCAAACACACTATCAAACCCTTCCGAATCTCCTATCATTAATGCCAATGTGGAATCAGTGCCTTGTGGCTCTCTACCTGCTTCATTATCTTAATCGTGCTTTTGTCACACCCCTATTTTTCGCCCCGAGCATGTCGCCTATCCACCTTATTATTATTATGACGGCCGTTTTTTACAATTATTTTAATTCCAGTTGCATTGCCGGGTGGCTTCTAGGGTACGGCCTGCCCATTAGCTCCTCTGGCGAAAAGATTGGCTCCCCAAACATTCCACCAACCCACCCATGGCTTGTATACGCTCCATACGTCGGCCTTGCGATTTTCTTCATCGGAATGTACTACAATATTTCCGCTGAAAGCACCCTTTTCCGTCTACGCAAGGAAGAAGCCCATCGTCGCCAGCAACTGCAATCCTCATCGAAGACTAATACTGAGAAATCCATCTACGACAAAGTCTACATCATTCCACCGCCTTCTGGCCTGTTTCGCTCCATCCTCTTCCCACATTATGTGTTTGAGTGGCTTGAATGGTCTGGATTCCTCCTTATTGGGCTCGCAGTAACCTCGTCGCCTTCAGGCCAGCCGGCTGATGCCGCCTCAACAATGTCATATATTCCCCTGGCTCCGTATTATGGGCCTTTGGCAAAGTTATTTTTGCAGAAGTTGGCTCTACCGTTTCCATTTCCTCTTGTTGTGTTCTTGATCAACAGTATCTTGACCACTGGAGCGAGAGCGGCGTGGGGAAGAAAGTGGTACACGCAGCGGTTTGGCGAGAACGCAGTTGCTGGACGAGGAGCGTTTATTCCATATTTTCGGTGGCTATGACCCACGTTTCCATATTTGAATGAAACATCTGTGCACAATCCTCGCCTAATTATTCTACACTGTGTCCTATGATTTTAGGCATATTATTTTTTTGCGAGCTTGTTGAATGTGCTTGTATTTTCTCTAGTAGGCGACCCGGCTAATTCGAGTCTCAAGTAAATCATCTCAGCATAATCCTAGGAAATAAAAAGTATTATGGTCTAAAACCCTTGAAAAATAAAAGCAAAAGATGCCCGGATGCTATCATAAATCACTAACGCCGATGTTGAGATCGTGGGTATCCTTCTGCTTTTACCTTACCACCACCCCACAATGAAACCCTGCTAAACCAGCGATGCACACATGTTGAAACACCCCCCTATTTTTGTTTTCGACTCCATTCATGTTAAATTAAAAGGTCGTCATTTCATCGTCATATAAAAATGACCGCAACTATTGCGGAGTATTAGAATAATATATTTATTTGGCGTATTTCTGGCGGAAATATTTGGCGGCGTTCACCATGTTGATGAGAGCAGCCTTGGTTTCCGTCCATTGTCGGGTCTTGAGACCACAGTCGGGATCGATCCAGAGTTGATCTGGTTGGAGATACTGAAGCATCTCCTCAATACGATCTTTGATTTCTTGCTCGCTTGGAACACGAGGAGAGTGAATGTCATAGACGCCAGGACCGATATGGCGAGGATATTTCTCATCAACAAAAACCTTAAGCAGCTTAGCATCGCTCTTGCTGTTTTCGATGCTAAGAACGTCGGCATCGAGAGCGGCAATAGCGTGGAAAAAGTCTTGAAATTCAGAGTAGCAGAAGTGAGAGTGGATCTGAGTGCTATCCTTAACACCAGAAGTGGCAAGGCGGAAAGCTTTCACGGCCCATTTTAGGTAGTCATCACGCTCCTTTCCAGATCGGAGAGGGAGACCCTCACGAAGAGCAGGCTCGTCGACCTGAATAACGTAGATGCCAGCAGCTTCCAAGTCAACAACTTCATCGCGGAGTGCGAGAGCAAGTTGCTGAGCTTGGACAGACTGGTGAACGTCATCACGAGGGAAAGACCAACGCAAACAGGTGATTGGACCAGTAAGCATTCCTTTCATTGGCTTTTTGGAGATGGAAGCGGCGTACTTGGACTCCTTGACAGTCATAGGAGCAGGGCGGGAAATATCACCAACAACAATTGGTGGGCGGACGCATCGGGAGCCATAACTCTGAACCCAAGCGTGTGTGGTGAAGACGTAACCAGTCAATCTCTCACCAAAGTACTGGACCATGTCATTCCGCTCAGGTTCACCGTGGACAAAGACATCAAGATCCAATTCCTCCTGGATTCTGACAACGTCTTGAATTTCCTGTTCAATGAATTTCTCATACTGTTCTGCAGTAATTTCGCCCTTTGTGAATTTGTTTCTCTGGACTCGAATTTCAGAAGTCTGAGGGAAAGAACCAATTGTAGTGGTAGGGAACATTGGGAGGTTGAGGTGTTTTTGTTGTTGACTGATACGTTCCGGGAAGGGCGATTGACGGTTGTGCATCTCTTCTGTGACAGAATCCTGTCTTTCCTTGACTTTCGGGTCGTTGGTGCGTTTGGATGAAGCGCGAGCTTGGATAGATTTGGCGTTAGCTTCGAGCTGCTCGCGAACGGTAGCGGGGCCATCAGTGACAGCTTTAGCAATAACCACCAATTCACTAGCCTTCTCAACGGCAAAACTAAACCAGTCGCGGACTTCAGGGTCAAGCTTCTTCTCGCTTTCGAGTGTATGAGGAGTGTGGAGGAGAGAGCTGGAGGAAGCAACAATAACTCGATCCTTGCCAAGCTTCTGAATGGCAAGCTCAACGGTTTCGATGGCTCTCTTGAAATTTGTCTTCCAGATGTTGCGACCGTCAACAACACCGGCGGAGAGAGTCTGCTGGGGCCCAAGGGCACTAATCACAGTCTCAAGCTGCTCAGGGTTGCGGACCAGGTCGACATGAATGGCATAGAGATTTTGGAGGTGGCTGAGGACGTCAATGTTGTGAACAATGTCACCGAAGTACGTAGCAAATACAAGGCGAGGAGCCTTGTCACCAAGCGAGCCAAGTTTTTCGTATGCTGGTTTGAAAGCAGCCTTGGCTTTAGCGGCAAGGTCGAAAACGAGAACTGGCTCGTCAATTTGGACAGTCTCGGCGCCAGCTTCCTTGAGCTGAACTAAGAGCTGTTCATAAAGAGGCAAGAGCTTTTCCAATTGAGTGATGGGCTCAACTGACTGGCCGCGGTCGGCTTTGGCGAGGACCAGAAATGATACTGGACCTAAGATCACAGGGCGGGTAATGATGCCAGCGTCCTTGGCTTCCTTGAATTCGACAACAGGTTTGGGGGTGGAGGAGAGTTTGAAGACTTGATTGTCTTGAAGAGTGGGTTTGACGTAGTGGTAGTTGGAGTCAAACCATTTCACCATTTCCTACAAGGCGTTTAGAACATTGTGATTGGAAGATGGGAGAGCTAGCTATGCTTACCAAACTGGGAACATCAACAGCAGGCTCGCCGTCCTTAGCGGGTCTCTGCAGACCACGGCCCATGGCAAAGTACTCATCGAGTGGATTGAGTCCATATTTGGAGTATCTCTCAGGAATAACCTAGGTAGGTTCAAACATCAGTAAGGAATTGGCACAGCTCTAGAAAGGGGCCTTACTCCGAAGAGCTGAATGTGGTCCAGGACTTGATCATAAAAGGCAAAGTCATTGCTTGGAATAAGATCGACGCCGGCAGCCTTCTGGATTTGCCAGTGCTCCAATCTCAAGCGCTTGCCCTCAGCCAGTAGATCATCACGGGAGAGCTTCCCTCCCCAGTAGGCCTCGGTGGCTTTTTTCAAGTCACGAAGGCGTCCCATACGAGGGAAACCGAGGATAGAGCTATATCGTACCTGTCAACATTGTATCCACTAAGGTTATGAAACTCTGTAACTTACGATTGAACCATATTGAGAGGTTTACTTAAAAACGGCGGGTGGGTAGGATAAGTGGGAAAAAAGTATTCACAATTGGAGTATATATTCCCACGCAGCAATTGGCCCACAGGATCAATTGTGAAAGGGTATGGGGAAGGGGAGAGGTGAGGAGGAGGTGGTGGGAGAAGGTGAGGAGGGAAGAGGAAGAAAGCAGAGAAGATATTTTCGGGGGCGGGGCTGATCGCTTGGAGGGGCAGCTGTTACGCGGGCTTCGCAGCTCCGAATCGGAGCGACGCGGGAGAGGTGCTGAGTCAGCAGCTCCGAGTAAAAGCTCTGTGCGCCGATTGGCTGCATGAAAAGCACAGGAAAAGCACGCAATGAAGTGCTGACTAAGGTAGAACCATGTGATATAAAACTCTAAACTGTTTGTGAGGACTAAGTTAGGGCAGGTGCCGCGAGATCGGAATTCTGTGCAGAGGAATAATCCGGAGAAGATGGGGTATGAACAGCTCAGCCAGACTACTAGGTCCTAAAAAACATCAATGATCACCTCCTAGCTCAAACATATCTTCTGTTTACAGTTAGAAAAATGCTGCTGAATGTACACATTCACACAGCAGTACCTATGGTACTTTCCTTATTTGGCCAACCCCATGCCTTCCCTGTGCTAAATGCCTATGTAAACAAACATGCTGCCTCTTCAAGTTATTCCCATTTTCTTTCACTGTCAAAACAGAAGGAACTCACGTGCCTGGAAATGTAATACCGGTATTTTATATCAGTGCAAGTGTTGGTGCTGCTATCAACTCTTTTGCACACCTTCATCACATCCATCTCTTTCCTGCTGCTTCAATCCCACATAATGGGTTTCCGCTGCTGTCCTCGGCTTCTTCGAGGAACAGGGGAAAAGGGGACCACACCGATAGAGGGACCTCCAAGCGACGCCATTTCCCCTAGGCTCCCTGACGACGCGTGCCTGGACCAGGAGGCGCTGGAAATCATCTTTGGTCAGTCCAACGACAATGGAAGTCCTTTAGAGCTTCCCTGTACAGCGATAGTTGGCCCGGTCGATGAAAAAACCCCAAGAAAGAAGAGGGCCAGTATGTCGCGTTTATCAAATAAGATCCGAGAGAAGTTTTCGCGTGAAGGGTGGCTGGCAAAGAAGCCTTTCACAGATGGAGAAGCAACAGGGGAAAGCGAAATTGGTATAAATAACGCAACGAGCGACGGGATAGTAAGTTATTCAGCAGACACTCTTGCAGGCATGATTTCTAGCGACGGCGGTTATGATAGCGATGCTCGTAATATCCTGACACCTCAAATCATTGCACAGCTTGCTGCTGGGCAATCTGGAAATGGCTTGAATCCCTCGCAGGGCGTCCTTTCCATTGAGAGCACGCAAACCCCACCAAATGAGTTCCCGAATACGGGCAATAATGTGGCTTCTTCCCCGGACGATTCCACCCCGAAATGTTCCGTTCAGGCATTGGCAGAGGAAGGGGACCACCTAGCTAACATCAACGTCGACAAGCAAACCGAGTCTGAGTACATATCTGCAGAAGTTTCCGACAAAGTTTGGTATGCCAACACAACCCCTACCCGAAAACCAAAATGTGCTCGAGAGAATGGCGACCTTGCCGTCCTCGAAACTGGGAAACAAGCCTCTCCATTAAGAAATTTGGAAGGTATGGAAAGAAATACCATGCCGTACAAAATAAAAACTAACAACAACGCCATAGCAATTAACGCAAGCGAGCCATTGATTCACAAGAAGATGGATCAATTACAGGATAACCGGACTGTCAGCACGTCAGTTTATTCTGATTATGATTCCCAAGGAGATGATTCACCCTTAGGTCATAAAAACAAAATTTATGAGTCTCAGAACGTAGCAGAAGGCTTCAACAACGCTGTGATCTACAAAGGAACCCCGAAAGGCCCAGAGATCCAAGATGTAAACAGCGCATTCAATACCTCAAACGGTGGCAAAGCTGCAGTAAGGTCAGGTCCTACTCTTGCATTGCATCATCCTCGGGTTCGTCCACGCAGCACAGTGAAAGAAAGCGGGGAGGAAGCGCCAGCTGCTGGAACATCATCCCCCTGCCCGGTTAAAAGCCGATTCACTGAGAATTTTAACGACGACGGCTTCTTCGACAGTCCTGCAGGCATTGGGGTAGAAGGGGATGGAAAGGGAGAGCTAAGAAACGAACCAAGAAAAACAAGTGAGGGTTGGCTGTCTGGAGGAAAAAGGCTAGGTTACAACTATGACTTCATTCCCCGGGGAGGTACTCTTACAGCGCCGAACCAAGATGAACTAGTCCCTAATGAACAAGGCTTGGCTGTTCTCCCAGTTGTCAAGGAGGCAGACATTGAAAATGCAGAAAGATCCCAGAAGGAAAATATAGAATCAGAGGTAACTGTGACTGAGCTTCCGAATTCTAAGCGGAGAACATCAGATGGCCAAAACAAAAAGAATGGAGGAGTGTTCCCTCGTCTCAGTGTCTTTTCAAAAACTAGAAATAGACAAGCTTCAAGTGTTACTTCCAATGCTACTGAAGCAACGGTATCTGAGGTTCGAGGTCCGGCTGATGATATCCCAACTGATATACCTTCACCCGGGGACAATGAGACTGAGGGTACGGTGGTTGTTGGTAAGGGAGCCCGATTTTTCAAAAAGTGGAAAATGCCCTCCATCTCCAGCGGCACTAATCGCCACGAAATATTGAACGAATCTACCAAGCACGTCTCCAGCCACTCCAACCACTCGGAAGAGGGAACTATAACGTCCGACGATGGACTAAATGCCCCCGAACAAGCGCAAAATGGGCATGCGGCGGACCTTAGTCATGCTAGTACCGAAAATTGTTTCCACAGCTTGTCATCTCTTGACGTGTTTTTCCCAGTTGAGAATCAAGAACTAATTGAAGATGATGAAATTCCAGCTCAGACAGGAATACCAGAGACAGCTGAAGCCTGGTCATTGATGTATGAAAACTGTGTGGATGGTCCGGCTGTAACTGATTGCGAGTTTCTGTCGACTATTTCAGGAGGTTCCAATTGCGCACAATATGCCCCTACAATCAATGATGAATTAGGATCCGAGGATTCTGGGGGATCAACCCGCGCGCAGTACGCTCGAACTATCCGTGAAGCGGTGGAAGTGGGCGTAGAACTAGACGGTTCAGAGCTCCGTGAATCGACCACTGAGTTCCAAGCATATCAAATAGCAAATGAGGCCAGCATGCGTGCCGAACTTCTTCAAATGGTGAATGAGAGATGGGGATAGATGTTTAAAAGGATCGATCAAGCTATGCATGTATGTACTGCACATTTCTAGGAGGATCGTCGCTGGAGACCTGTGTTGGATGGCATCGTGCTTGAGCATTGGATCGCACGAGGCTGGGCTCTAGTAAAGCTCGAAAAGATTGCTTATCATAGGGGCCATTCGTGTATACATACAGTTTGTATCAACAAGAATCAGAAAATGCATCTTTCGATACTTGGTCTCAAGATGATTAGGTCATTTTTTCTGCTTTTTAGTTCCCTTTTCGCTGATAGCACTAAGAACACTGGCACTGCGTTTATGGAATGAAGCTGCCGGGGCCTTAGTTGCTGGGGAACGGCTAGGAGCTTCTACTACGGTGACGCTCTCCTTGCCTGCTTCACTATTAGGTTCCACAGGTTCACCACCTTCCGCCGTCGACGTTTCCACTCCTTCACCTGTAAGAGTTCCATCCTTTTCCCGTTCTTTTCTTTCTCGTTCTTCTTTAGCAGCTTCCAACACGCGGATTTCCGCTTCGACCTTTTCTGCATACTTCCTTACATCAAGTAAGACATTGACGGACTGAATGAGTTTTTCAAACTCTTTGCATACTTTTTCAGTAGGCATGAACAGCCGCGGTGGAATGTCCAGTTCTGTAAGAGCAGCAGAGATCTTCTGCGATTGAATATTGGATTTTGCCTGTGTGAGTTTCTGGGCTTTATCGTTGCGAAATTGGACGCCGGAGCTTAGGCGGTCATGGTGCGAAACACCGTATTTGGCTTCTTCTAGGGGTGTGAGAGTGCGAATAGAAGGCTGTTGGGCAGCTGCGGCGCCCTTTTTGGTTGATAAGGGCGCAGTGACCGCAGGCGTTTCTGGCCGGCTCTCACGAGCACTTTGTGAGCTGCTTTGACCACCAGCCTGGCCCCCTGGGCTGGGAGCCTGGTCTGGACCGAGGAGCGAGCGGCGTTTCTTGTTTTTATCTGCTTGCAATAGAGACTGCAGTAGCTGCGCTAGACCGTGACTTGACTGGTATACAGTGGTATTACCAGTACTTACGGGTGCATCTAGCCGGCTATAGAGCTCCTTGCGTTCCTCAATGAAGCTCTGCTCACTCGCCACGATTCTTTTCAACTCTTCTAATAAAAGAGCCTCTTCTTGAACTTCGTCTTTGCTACGGTTAAATTGTACGGTAGCAAGCTCCTTACGTTGCTTTTCTCGCTCGGCGTTAAATTTCATCATAGTCTCATAAAGGCTGAATTCTGGCTGTGACATCTCCGACAGAGGGTGTTCAATGGCCAGCATTTTCCCAGCAACAGTATAGTATCGTGCTTTCATATCTTCCATTGTCCGTATCTGTGCCGGCACTACAAGCGCTGACGCATTGCCTTCCGGTTCAGTGGTCTTCGGTTGATATTCGTACCTGTCAGCAATGACGATCCATCTTAGATCAAACTCTGTGGCGAGGTCCATAAGATAATCTGTTTCTTCACGGCTCCAAATTTCACTTTGTAAATGACAATCGTATTCTTCGTCCGTGTATCGTCGTGGTATCTGGGGTTTAATATTATATTTTGCAAACGCATAGTCATCGTTATCTGCTTTCGCTTCTGGCTGGCTAGTTTTTCCAGCCGTACCGTTCGATTCTGCAGTTTCACCAGATGGTTCCAAGTTCTTTGGGGGAACCTTTCTCTGCCAGTGATGCAAAACGAGCTCGTCTGATCTTGCCGGGTTGGTAAACGGCGTAATGTCCCTAATTTATGACCCTATATTAGTATAACTCATCTCCGTCTAGCTATTGGAATACCAGTAAATCCTACCATGGCCTCACTTTCAATTTGCTTGCCCACTTCTTCCGCCCCTTATATTTATTTTCCGTGAGCGCGATCGGCGGGGCTTTATCTCCAAGTAACGCGTACAGTTCCCGGCTGTAGCCGTCTATGAGAGAATCAGCATCTTACAATCTCGAGAAAATATACATCTAGACTCACCAGGGCGTTTTGTTTCGCCAACCTTCTGTTTCTTAGCTGGCCTGGGCTGGCTCTCTTGCGGCAAATCCAGCATATCACGAATGTCGGCGGCCGCCATGATGAATCCGGGGGTGAGGCAACGGCCTCGTCGCGCGTCGATAGGCGGGTAGGGTAGGCCAAAACGATAGCGATATAACCAGTCAGAATGACGATAATTGAGACAGAATAGTCCAGCTCGATGCCAGGACGCTTTTTCGGTGCAAAAGCGATGGCGCCGGCGATGCGGGTGGGAAGCTCAAAATTTCGAGTTCAGGCAAGCAACGTGATTGGTTGGGTCACGACTAAGGTGGTCGTCTGGCCTTCAAGACACAATTCCCCTTTCACCAACACGCTTGCTCTCCTCTTCGGCCAACGCTGCGTACTTGGGCCTGGTCGCTTTTCTCCAATTTCCAGTTGTCGGAGTCAAGGTTCTTGTATACTGTGCAATGGCAGCGTCCAAGTCGCGCCCATCGTGGCTGTCGACATTCTTCACGATCATTACCATCCTTACCTTTTCTACGCCTTCAAATGCCATTTTTTTCTACATATTTGGCCAGGAGCCCAAATGCTTCTATGAAGAGCTACCGCATGGAACTTTAGTTGTTGGTGAGTGACTTTCTCACCCTTGCCCGTGCCGCCTTCTATTCCTTGAATACAATCTCGCGTGCTTCAGCTAGTTAACACTCGTAAACAGGAACATATAGCGCGGAGTCCTACAACGATAAAATTGGTCACTACGGTTCCGATCCCTCTCTCGGCATCACAATTACCGTCGATGAAACCTTTGACAACGATCACCGTGTTGTTTCGCAACGTGGCGGCGAAAAGGGCAAATTCACATTCTCCGCAGCTGATTCTGGTCTCCATAAAATCTGCTTCAAACCAGAACATGGGTCGAATTCCGGCTGGTTTTCTGGCGGCGCAGCAGTAAAATTGACAATTGACATTGCTACTGGCGAGTCGAGTAAACTGGAAACTGAAGACAAGAGCAAGATGGAAGATATGGCTCAGCGAGTGAAGAACCTCAACGCTCGGCTTCAAGATATTCGTCGCGAACAGATTTTCCAAAGAGTAAGTGGATCGAAATCGCTCTCTAGGGCATTATTTGCCGTAAATGTGCTGGTAAGGCTTTCTTTTGCTAACCTCATTGTTCTAGGAACGAGAGGCGCAATTCCGAGATCAATCCGAAACTACCAACTCGCGTGTCGTCCGCTGGACTCTAGTTCAGCTTGCTGTGCTGTCTATCACTTGCTTCTGGCAGCTCTCCCATCTTCGGTCGTTCTTCATCAAACAAAAATTGACATGATCGGTCAATGGATACGATGTAATGGCTTTCTTTTTTCTTCACTCTCGCTGCTTTCTGGTATCTTTTAGCTGGAAATGGTGTTGATTGTTCAGTTAAGGGAAGGGCAGATGGTCGGAATAATGTATTTATTATCTCATTTGCTTTTGAAGCCAATATTTTTTTGTAAAGACTTGAGCAAATATATGATTATCTGCGCTAAAATAAAGGCACATAAAACCCCTGGGTTGCTATTATGTTATAAGGTAATTCTTTCCTATTTTTCCTTCAGCTGGAAACAGTTGAGCTACAGAGTAGTCGTGAGGGTTTATTTTCTTGAATTCATTCAATAAGAGAAGTCAAAAAAATATGTCAAACTTTCCCCTAGCTACCGCTAAATGCTCTTATCAAGCAAATAAAAGGCAGTGATAAACCAAGGAATGTCCCCAAGGAACCTCCCAAATTGTACCAAAATTTAAGTATGGAAATGCAATGACCTCTTGTCCTAAACAATGTCTATGTAAAATATCCATTAGTACTCGTAAATAAGTAATGGGTGAACAAGAAATGAGGCCCATACCAACCTGTAGAATTTTTCTTAGCCCTGTGTCACAGAGGATCCATATTAGGGAAAAAGAAGTCGCATGCACAATCCAGCAGCGTCACCCCCCAAGTTGGTGAAAATTGGCACACCCTCCTCGCCTAGCGCGGCCCAATCGATAAGGTGAAGGAGGGCCCTGTTGTGGAGAGTCGGAACTTTCACTTCTTGGTGGAGAAGGACTAACCACGGCCCTTGACCTCCCTCTGAGGCTGACAGGAGTTCTCGACCCTGAGTCAACATAGCTCAGGCGAGAACTTGAACGAAGGCTATCAA
Organism: Ophidiomyces ophidiicola; assembly: GCF_022830035.1. NCBI lineage: Eukaryota > Fungi > Ascomycota > Eurotiomycetes > Onygenales > Onygenaceae > Ophidiomyces > Ophidiomyces ophidiicola. Next base: position 230,777 of record NW_026054672.1, read on the forward strand.
AAAAGCGCGAAACTCTCCTTGGTTGAAAAGGCTCGGGACTGGGGCTATTACGGAGAATTGAGCGGTCTTGAATATCAGATTCGACGGAAAAAGGCATCCGAATTGATTCAGCTGGCTCGGAAAATAGTGCGGAAAGCAAATCTTCTATGTGAGATGTGTCCGTCTCATCCTCACTGATATTGGAGGCTAACTCGTCCGTTTCATCATGGTCAGAAACAAGTTTGTCAGTATCGATGAAAGCTACATAATCTCTCACGTTGAGGATTGACTCGCGACGGACTTGTTTTTCCTCATCCAGTTCCTTGTTTAGCTCCTGCTGCAAGGGGGAGGGTTTTCGAGGAATCCTGCCGTCGCCAGTCAGTGCCTGGACTTTAGGATTCGTGAGATTGATAACTTCGAAAGTTCTTCGTCGAATCGCGGTATCTAAAATCTCTTCGGCTACGGGGGCGGTCGAAGAGGTCGATATACGATTATCAGGTGTATTTGCAAGCTCTGTATTTTTGTGGAGCAGGATTTTCTTAAACTTATGTTTCACTCTATCACAGAGCTCCTCACATAATCCCTTCGGTTCTTGTTGAAATTGCCTATTGGCTTCTTGCATTCTCTTATATGCATCTTCAATTTTGGATTGAAGCTCAGTGGCGGAGTTTATTGAAGTGACGCAGTTCACCGACGCAACTTGAGAAAGGGGGCGTGAGGGTGGGGAAATTGGCACTGGCCGCAAAGTAGTTTCTGAAGTTGCCTGTGACTCTGGGAGCCCATGAAAGCGCTTCCTTGAGGATGCCATACTTCTCTACTGCTAACACACAACAGGAGCAATAAGCGAGTGCATTTGCAAGTGTGAAGTTTAGGGGAAATGATATCCTTAGAAAACAAGATTGTTCCAAGAGAAGAAAAAGAACTCTCCAAAAAGAGACATAAGATATAAAAAGCCAATTAACAAGCCATGAAAGGCATTGCAAGAAGTAAGTTGGTTGCGCAAAGGATGGGACACCAAAAAGGAGACATGCGCGAAGGGGTGAGAGTGAGAAAATGGGGGGCTTCAGCATGGCCAGAACAAAACTCCTGGAGATACCCTCTTCTGATCACGTAAGTGCACACCCCCCTAACTTATGAGTTCACCTGTTTCTCTCCAGACAGTTAAGGCTCCATGTTTATATTCAAGGGAAGACTACCATGCTCTTATCGGCTATTGGTCATTGGCTAGGCTAACCACACTCGATAGCTCGATAAAGCATCCATTTAGGTGTACTCTGCAGTATGTTAAGTCATCGTGGGAGGAAAGGCGTTGATGGGGCCAAAGAGCGACTAAGAAGAAGAAAAGAAATCGCTGCATTATTCTGATATCCAGAACCGAATTCTCTTTCTTTCATCTCCAGCCCCGTGGGGCGTAAGCTATACCAACAAAAGCAGAATGCATAACCTTGCCTCTAGTCTTCTAGAGCCGCCAGTTTCCATTCCGCACATTGTAGACAAATTTAAGATGCCCTACAGCCATCGCCTTTTATTGCAAGTAGCTTGCTACAGATGTCAAGAAAATATCAAATGAAAACATTTTACCTATCTACTAGGTAAGAGTAAGGAAAAGAAATGGAACATGACGGCCAAGTTCAAATTCCTCATAGCAAGTCATTTGCAAAGCATCCCGCCTTGTTGAAGGATGCTGGAATCTGTTGACATGACGTTGAGCGATGTCGGACCGAAACGGGATCGGATAAACTGTGCGCCGACAACGCCGACAGGCTTCGTGAAATAGTACGGTAGTTATGTACTCCGTATAGGGTACGGAGTAGATATCACCGAGACGGGGGGCCGAAGAAGCTTTTATATGACACACATGTACAATATATATGCGCATGGTAGTGAAAGGATGCGTCGATGGATGCATTTTTGCCTTCACCTTACAATAGAGGATCGATTGACCGACGGCGGAGCCAACCACTAGTTAACTAATTGACCCGGCCGAGGTACTCCGTACCGGCGTAATGACGGAGCGGAAGCTACCAAGGGCCGCCCCTCGGCCATTTACGCCGAATAATATAGGGCCTGCAGGCCGGTCAGAGTGCTTTGCTGTTAAGAAGCCTATTGCATTTCTGTTGATAGAACATCGTTCTAGAGCTTTTCGATAATACCAATTTAGAATACCAGACATGCCGTATTCTCTTAAGGGTCGCAACGTGCTCATCACTGGCGGTGCTAGGTGAGGTTATACCCCGCACATACCTTCATGAGACTGACACACTGCCCACGATTCTGTTCTCAATAGAGGCCTGGGTGCTGCAGTTGCTGAGAGATTTGCTGCGGAGGGCTCAAATGTTGCTATCAATTATATCTTCAGTGAAGATTGCGCGACTGCACTCGCGAAGAAGCTTGAGCAGGATCACAAGGTCAAAACAATTATCCTACAGGGGGTATGTTGCACTCATTTGATAAACTGTGCCCAAATGACCTCCATGCCCAAGAGATTTTGCATTCCAATTGCCAACTGACACAATTCACCGTAGGACGTTGGTTCCCGTGCAGACTGCGAGAATCTGGTGAAGCAGACGATTAAACAGTTAGGTGGACTGGACATCATAATCTCAAATGCTGTAAGTATTGTTTTCCAACCACAATATTGGTAACTAACAATGGACAGGGTTGGACGAAGATGTCCAATTTTCCCGACCTTGATGCACTCACCGACGATGAGTGGGATAAGGTATATACACATAGAGTGGCTACCAGCTCTCATTCTATATCGATTGATGCTGACGCATATTGTATAGTGCTGGTCGACCAACGTCAAGGCAAATTTGCATCTCTTCCGAGCTGCGAAGCCGACCATGGATGCCAACCCAGAAGGAGGTTCGTTTATTGTGACGTCTTCTACTGCCGTAAGCCTTTTCCACGACGCTATATTCCTTTATGGACCCCGTGCTTACTTTTTTCCTAGGGTGTAACCCCAGGAGGCAGTAGCATGGCTTACTCCGTGAGTAAGGCAGCAGGTAAGAAGATAGAGGATGGCCTTATTATACACAATTAGCTTATGCAAAACAGGCCTGCATTTAATGAAGGCCTTGGCAAGTACACAAGGCACTAAAATTCGCGTCAATGCCGTTCTGCCAGGCCTTATCCTCACTGAATGGGTAAGGCAATCAAGTTTGTAACCCGTTTCTCTTGGTAACCGTGAATTAGGGACAACGGTTTCCGAAGGAAGCAGTGGAGATGTACGAGAATCGAGTAGCATTGAAGCGTGTGGTATGTTCCGTCACCCCGAGTCCTGGTATATCCCTACTAATATTTAATTTAGCCAAGCGTTGACGATTGCGCGGATATCTTTCCTGCAATTGCAAAGAATTCGTCTATGACTGGGCAGCAGATCCCTGTTGGTGAGTACGCTCCGGTCCTAGTAGTGCGAATATGTCATTCTGACTGCAGCTCTAAGATGCTGGGCTCTTAATATAAAGACCAAACCCGAGTCAGAGCACAGCGCTGGTTCGTTTAGTGAACTCCGGTACGGAGATAAGGCAATCGTGGCGAAAGAGCTATTACTCTTGTACGATATCATATGCAAGGCTGTTGTAGTTACTGGAGTTGTGAATGGAATCTGGAAATGGTATTATCGTGGACTTCTTCCTCAATTAGCGGGTCCATGATCTTAGCCTTTATAGCCGCTTGATATGCTCCTTTAGATGGATATCCTTCAACCTTGATTTTGTTGACGCGAATAATCCTTTTGTCGCTCGAAAGAACGTATATCGGTCGATCTTGATCTTCAGTGAATGAATCGTGCAGTGCGAAAGGTATCCCCGGTTCCACTGGTAATATAAATTCCGGCATGATATCTGGTTCAACAGTGTCTAGGTCCATAAAAATAATTCTCTTGTGTGAATATGATCCGTTACTATCCGGTACGGCAGCATGGTTCCACAGAGAACCTAGAATCCTGTGATATCGAAATATTCGATCCCACGTCCATGATGACCAGTCAATGTGACGATCAGATGGGTGGATTTTTGCAGCATTCCTAGCGTTCGCTTCCGAAGAAGGAGGATGGAGAGGCAACAGTGGCGGGACAAAAAGCCGCTTCTTAATTCCACTAATGAGTATTTCTGCAGCCCTTTTGGCTGAGATACTACTAAGCTCCTGGACACCACACGTCTCAGGCTGTGGAATATCAAAACTTGTCTGGTCCAAAATTGTTCCGTGATCAAACTTAGACTCGTGGAGAGTCTGCAATGTTACCCCGGTCTTTGTGTCTCCTGCCAGAAGGGTGTGGTATATTGGTGCAGGGCCTCGAAAACTGGTGGTTTCTTTTGTCAGACTGTGGATTTTATACTCGATGCGTCAAAGCTTACTCCGGCAACAACGAAGGATGAACGTTGAGGCCCCCATATTTAGCAAGTCCTAGGATACGACGAGGTACTAGGAGGCCAAACGATACCGCCACAATCAAATTATACGGATCCTTGTGAGGAGGCTGTTCGTAAGAGTGTCAGGAAAATGCATATTTGGTAGCTGCTATTAGAACCTTACAGTCCACCCAGTAAAAGTGTCTATCTCATGCACCGTAAGAGAAAGATCCTTTGCTGCAGCCTTAATTGGAACTATAAATCCATGTTAAATGATCTCACCATAGGGTTTCTATCGACACAGCAACTGACCTTCACGAATTATTTTCCGTCCTCGGCCCACACGTTTCCCAGGTCTGCAGGCAACATCAATAGAGGCGATTGTTGTAGGAGATGCTTTGTGTTCAGCATGAAGGGCCTTCAATGAAGCAATGCTGATCTCGTCCGATCCACAAAAGAGTATCTTGAGTGGCTCGCATGATTTTGTGGAGGATAGTCGTATCGTTCGGAAGAATAGAAGCCGTGGTCGAAAATCAATTACGCGTGAATTCTGAATAAAACCCATCATACAAGCGACAGGGCAACTATTATCCGCTTTAAGAGATCTTTTGCCATCGAACGAACTCTTGGTATCCAAAATTCGAGGACAACTTAAGGGCTGTTTGCTCTGTTTGACAGTGATGCAATTAATCAGATGCTCCCAAGCCAGACATCAAACAGCACCCATCGCGAAAGTGCAGCATGTTAGTGAGAGCTACCAAGGCAATATGACATGCCTCCAAATGAATATTCCTCAGTAGTTCCTGCGCACCTTTCATTCCTTACGATCTACAACCCGACTTTAGGCACCACCGACGAGACGCTGCACAACCAAATTGTCTATTACTATTCCAAATCCAGCCGTTCGAGGGCATCTCGGAGGGAACGCTCGAGCAGCCATGGAGGAAGTGAGAATAAGCGGGAAGATGAGAATGAAAAGCTACGTCAGGTTGGCCTAGCACAGGGTATGGTAAGCTTTGCGAAGTGCGTAGCAGCCTTAGCAGCATCACCCAGAATATATGCTGAGCTTACAATTAGAACCTTCTCGGGCGGTGAACCGGCAGATACGGTCGAAACTGAAAAATCGCGGCTTATACTGCGTGAATTAGAACCAAACTGGTGGATACTTGCGGTAAGTCGAATACTTTATAGCCAAACATCACTCCCTAACCCAACGTGTCAGTGCATCGATTTAACCCGTTTGATCCCCGCGGTTGGCAAAAATACAGAATCAACTTCCAATGCGTCTGTGGAATACTCCTCCCGCGAAGTAGCTCCTCCATACCTACTCTTACAGCAACTGCATAGAGCTCATGCTATATTTCTACTCCACCATGCGTCGTCTTTCGATTCGCTCTCTAACGCTGTCTCAAGAGACAAGTTTTGCAGGATATTGAGCCGATTTTGGACAAGATTTGCTATAAATTGGGATGTTCTTTTACACGGAAATCCTGCCGTGGATGTATTCAATGGCATGAAGCTCTCTGGGAGTGGGGAACTCGGCATAGGGGTAGGAGAAGAAGAATGGGGTAGTGGAGAACGAGAGGTTCTAGAAGGCTTCATTTCCAGGACAGATGGTCTGGTTGATATGATGCTTTCTCGTTTTGCAGACCCTGCGCCAACGAGTGAAACGAACAGCCCTGCCAAAAAGGGGCTGAATAAATCTGATGAAACTTCCAACCAACATTTTTGGCTTGGATGTGGTTCTAGCGCTAGTTCATCAGATGGTGTGGTATTTTCTGGCATTGGTAGGGTTGCGGCACCCTCTATGGCGACTATATCACATTGGATGCAATGGATATATCAGGACGGAGAGGAGGCATACGGTGTGAGAGAGGACCCAGGGTCCACGAAACGTCGCAAAAAGCGGCGAAACTTATCCTCGATCTCTAATACACATGATACCAGCTCTCAGTTTCACCTACGCACTGTTTCACAACCCATATCAAGAGGCCTTAGCTCAAATCGGAATCTGTCGCCCGGGATCCCTCCGCCGCTCGTTATTAGACCAAAACTCGCCGCTCAGAAGGATACAACCCCTCCACTTGCTGCCAAAGATAATACATCTTCAGCAGTAACGACGGATTATCCAGTTTTTGGGGGTGATACGTTCATGAAGATGATCACCCTAGGGTACGGATCCGCCTGGGGCAGATCGTCAAAAAGTCCAGTGCACCCCCGAATCAACACACTGCGACGTGGCGAAGGCGGTGTATCCGATAGAGATTTTTCCCCTTCAGATACCAGCTCTACGGAACGTGGCGTTCTTCTCTCCCAGGCTGATGAAACTCCTGGGATGTTCATCATAGGCTTACGCAATGGCCTCGAAAGTGAAGATTCAGATGAGTTCGAAATGGACTCACCTAGCGGAACACAACAAGAAAACACTAAAATGGAAGAACCGGAAGCAAGAATATCTTCACGGACTGTAAATGTTAGCGTTGTGGACGGCAGCTCCACTGTCTTGAGAAAGCTTCGAGTAGTGGTTTATCTGGTACATCAGGAACCCCGCTCCAGGAAGGCTCTCACTAACAGCTCGTCTAGTATCGACCCTTTATATTTACCTTCCTTTTTGACCTTAACACACCGTCTCTGTCTTTGCCCTCGTTCTATCGCAGCATACACCACCAGCTTGGACCTCTACAAAAGTCGCTTCTGTCGTCAACCTGCCCCTCCAAAGCATCACAACGGCTTGCGAATTGTAGTTTATATCACGGCGTCCAGGAAAGTGACGTTTTGCAGCAACAATTATACGATGTCGTTTCTGACCCATTAAACCGCACAATTCGTGCTTCCCTTCCAAATATTCCTGAGCCCGGAATCTCTATCCGGTCCTCTAGCTCCTGGACGCGGCTGGACGCTCTAAATGTCCACACCCAAATTCTAAATACTTTAATCGAGACAAGATTTCGCCCCACTGAGATCGAGCGGACTTGCAAAACTAGCCGCGGCTGGTGGGTGCTTTGGATGAGACTTGGAGACCCTTCCTCTCGCCCGAGCTCGCGTGACGATCGAGATACCGGAAGGGGTGAACCGAAAGTGGCGTTTTTGGTGCGCAAGGCCAGTGACTACATCGCTCCAGGGCAGAGCGCGAGTAAAGGTCTGTTTAGAAATATCAGCAGCGGCTCAGGTGGTGGTCCGCCGGGCGGTTGGATGGCGCCCGGGAAGATGGCGGAGGGATTTGGCTTTGATGCGAAAAAGTATATAGAGTCTTTGCTGAACTTACGTTGATATGAAGTCACACCCAGCTACCCGTTTATGACGTCCCTCTTTAATGCAGGTATCAAAGGGCTGTTGGGCCCTCAATGCATGCTGCAAGGATTTGGGTTGCCTGCCTGACATGTACAACAGCTCAGATAAAATATTCTAACTACATTTCAACATCCAAACATAGAATTTGGATTGATAGCCACTCTTCTTTTCCGATTCGTACAATGCACCAACAATCAATCTCTGTCGGACAAATGCACAACACACGCTGAGGATCGGGCAATCCCGTACCATGCCAGCTAGTTACATACATACAGGCCGGCACCGACTTTCCGCCGGGCAACTCAATTGTGATGTGCCGGAACAAGACCAAGTACAGACTTGTGACACATCAATGCTCCCACAGCAATTGACCTGATCTTCGACGGCGAGGACGGCCCGGGCCAAGGGCTTGGGAGTTGGTCGACATCCTGTCCGTCTCTCCTCCGCCCAGACCGAGACTGCCCCGAGCAGCGCGAATAGATGTCCTGGTCGAATTTGCCTGCAGCTGTCCCTACTCTCCCCACATTCCCGGTCTGTTTTGCGTAGAAAAACGCGCTGATGTGTTGGCAAGACACGTCTCCCCCCCACTGGTGCAGCAATCGGAGGTGCCGGGGGAGCCCTGGGGGACGTTGTCAGGCACTCAGGCATTCTGAAAGGCCGCGCCCCGGAAAACTCGGGCACGAATAGCTTCATAACGTGTCCAGAGACCGTCTTGCAGGGGCCGCCGTTGCAGCAACAGCATCGTCAACGATAGAATTGAAAAAAACTGTCGCGTCTGATCGGAATCCTGCCCATTCTTTGTGCAGCCACGCAAAATACGGAGACCAAGCTCTGGGATATTCGTATTTTCGCTAAACGCTGATAGGATGCACGCCGTAATCCCAACGTTGGCAGAGCAAAGCAGAGCAGAGTACTAATAATAAATAGGAATAAAAATTTCTTGTACAGAGTAGGGAGTCCGTGATGACATGGCAACAATGATGCAACAAAGGCAAGCATAAGATGTCGCCCCGTTGGATGGCTTGGTTTTCAATGGCTGGCGATGCAGAATGCATGAGGCGGTGCACTTTTTTTATAGTTTTTTTGTTCCTTCGCTCAAAGATATTTACAAACTACAGAAAACAGATTGCACACCACTTGTATAGGTTGCTGGGGGCTGAATCCACGTCGTTTGGCCAGACATCAGCAACAATGGCCATGAGCTCGTTAGACTTACAGAAAAGGGTGCAAACCGAAGATTTCGTTTAAGCTTAGGGCTGACGCTGGAAAGAGTTCAAACCCCCTGGCCGTTTTTCCCGGGTGCAAGACTCAGGTACCCGGAAGCCAGCCCGTTGAGCCGGGCGGTGGTCAAGCAGTGAACAAACAGCATCCTGTTCGTATTCTGGTTGAATACACATGATTCTCTCAGGGATTGCTACAAGGAAAGCGCGTGTACATTTGATACCGCGGCAAAAGTATTTCGGGACAAGAGGACGGTGAAGATTGGAAGGCCGGGGGTCCAGAAATGCTTTGCTTTCCGAATCCCACCGGCCACCGCTCTTCTTCCATATCGTAGAGGTTGCTTTGTGTGGAAGGAATCCTCGTCTGGCCTGGTCCCGGCTGCAAATTCTTTCCGCAAAAGGTCTGTTTTCATGGCAATGCGGTAGATGTTGCTGTGATGCACAGCGGGTACGTCTTCATACAGAGCTCGTGTAGGCATGTCAGCTGTGTGGCTCGGAAGCTTCGATAGTGACCCACGGTACACTGAGGTCATCCATTGTGGAACAATCAACGAAGATGGTACAAAGATTTGGAATCTCTTTTAGGCTGGTCTATCGCCTCGAGTGTCCAAATCTGGGTACCTGACCGACGACGTAGTCACCAAAAGGGACACCGAAGGATTCATACAGCGGTGTGGCCCGATGGGAATGGCTGCCTGCATGAGAGTCAGCTTCCCCAGCCGGAAGGTAAAAAAAATAGTAACAAAAAAACGGCTCGAGCAAACAGCCATTTCATTCATCGCGCAGCAAAGCAATCATCTGCCAGTCTACAAGCAGGAAACAATAATGCACGGCGATCATAAAGCGGCCAGCGGTTTGGAGGAGCCCATCTCGCCAAGGCTGCGAGTCATCCGTGGACCAGGAATTGACGGTGAGTCTGGACCGACCCGCACCGCAGACACATGTAACAAGAAGGCTAGCCGGTGAAACGGTGCTTATGTACGTCTGTCTGGACAGCAGCCGGCAGCCCGCAGAAGAAAGAAAAGAGGCAGAACAATAGTACGGAGCTGTCAACCAACAGGAAACGAGCATCGAGTCTTTTTTCCAAGATGCCAGACGATAAGATTTTCAGGCATCCCTTTCGCCGCTTTGTGCGTTTTTTTTTTTTTTTTGTTCCTCACAAAGGCTCGCCTCTGCCGAGAGAGAATGTGAGGGCCCGGCCAGCCAACCAAATTAGCTTTGCACAGTTCCATGGTTCGGCTCTTGAGAGCGCGCGGAGTGGCTTTCTGACCGTCGAAACACCCGCCCGCATGGAGGAGCAGCTTTGTTTCAATGATGTGACAGAGGCGGGCGGCAGAGCAGTAAAGGCAGAGCAGGAGTGCAGATGCTGCAGAGGCGAGGAGAATCAATTGTTTGGCAATCCGCCAGCATCAAACCGCTAACTAGCGCCTCGGGAGGGCAGCGCGTTTTTCCCAGTCGGAGACCCTTGTTAGGCTTTTCGTCATTCCGGCGGGTCGCTGGGTGGCTGCTGGCGGTGACGGCGGCGGCGCGATGGGGACGCAGAAACGTAAAAAAATAAAAAACGGCGAGCCTGCGCTGCTGACGAGAGAGAGTTATATCCGCCCATCTGAACCCTCCGCATTCTCTCCCCAGCCATCATCGTGAATCATCCCCATCGCTCCCCAGCCGTCCTCACCCCCTGCAGACGGCATCACAACGACCATATTAGCCCGCCTTGGTCTGCTGCAACGGCGCGCCCTGGCTGCGCTGGACGACGGTAAGTGGCTGCTCGCTCTCCCTGCCCACCCAATCAGCCTGGCGCGCATCGTCGTATTCTCGCTGCTGGTTGTTGCCCGACGTTGCGCTGCGGCGGCCGGCGTGAGTGTCGCTCCCTCCACGCATTCATCGCCGGAGCGGGAGACACGGCGCGACGCCCAGTGCGCACCCTGCACCACCTCCTGGCCGCCGGCGCCGGCTGCGTCGTGCCTTTATCTGCCGCTGGTTTCCCCCCCCCGCGCTGGCTGTCTGGAGAAAGCTGCGTGCTGGATGAAACTCTGGGTTTCAGGCCGAAGCTGCAATAATAGCTGAAACGTGTTCGCTGACCTTTTCTCGCTGTCTGCAGACACTCCGGCCACTACTGGTCAACACGAAGCTTTTACAGGAACGAACAGAAGAGGGTCTCCTGCGCTGCTGGAACGAGTAGTAGAGTGGCTTCGTACCTGGAAATACTCTTCGCCGGCCTGGCACCCATCTTCCCATTCCCAGACGGCACTGCACGTGTGAGTATGGCTTGACGACACACCATCCATCCAAGCGAGAGAGCAGAGAGTGTGAGCGTGAACGAGAGTGAGTGTGAGAGAGCGAGTGTGTGTGAGTGAGACAGCGTGTGCGTGTGTGTTGAGACACCCAAGACGGGAAATCCACACGACACAGCATATTCCTCCTCCTGGCCGAACCGAACGCCTCCGCCATCTCCTCCTCCTCCTCGACATCCCCTTCATATCCTCTGCTGCACGGCCCGCGCCGGCGTGCCAGCCCCCTGTTTTGGGCGCATCGTGTGCCTCGGACGCCACGTACAGACGAACTAGCCCTGCGACCCAGCACATCGTTGACATCACCGACGGGCTAGATAAACATCGCCCGCCCCGTCACCATCTTTACCTACGCAATTCCCCAGCCTCTTCCTTACCAACGTCCTATTAAAATGCCCCGTCTACCACATCTCTTCGACCCCAGGCCTCGCGAGGATCCTGAAGGAAGGATGGAAGCCCTGACGTTCCCCTTCGCGTCCCACCCCACGCCCGACTCGCCGCGCTCCACCATGTCGTCCAACCCAGGATCGCCGGTGGCGTCGCTCTTCTCTGCGAGAGCTCATAATCGCTTTCCCAGTTCTGTCCCGTCGCTGGCCTCGTCCCCCGCCTTTGGTGCCACCGCCGACGCGTCGGTGCCCACCAAGCTGGAGGGGGTGAAGGAAGACCCGTTGGAGCTGGAGTACAGCCTGGTCGACGAAGACAATTACTTCCGTAAGTTCGCGATGTGATCTGTGCTGCACTCAGCTTGGGCTGACTTTTGCTCATTTAGCCGATTTCAACGAAATCCACGCTGATGACAGCGATGGACGCGTTTGTTATGAGCGCGGTTATGATCTATCGGACGAATTCGGCGACATGTCGAGATCGCTAAAGAAACGAAGGCCAGACGCCAGCTCTCTGCGCGGCATTTCGCGTATTAGTAGTCGAATCTCCTCGATCTCGACCCGGTGGAAGCAGAAGCCAGTTTCGGACGCCGCCGCCGCACTCGAAAAATATGATGAATCTTTACGATCGCGTGCCAATTCTGCCACATCGGCTCTAGCAACGCCCCTCGCAAGTTCTTTCTCTGCCAGGCACAGCCAAGCGTCTAACTCTCCAGCAAGAACCATCTTTGAAGAGAACCTCGTCGAAGCGGGCATCTCGCCTATCGACATCGACAAAGCCAACCGTGAATGCGTCGAGGAACGCGAACCCCAGGCAACCACGCCCCTTCTCCCTCCTGTAATGATGGATCTAGTGAGCTCAGACACAGAAGAATTGATTCAGTCCCCTCTCCAATCGCCTACCGTGGCCGAAGCCACTGATACTCCGACCGACTCGCCCATCGACGTACAGCGGTCCAATGGCCTCCTATCGCCGCCTCTATCCACGCAGCCCTCACTGGCGTCCATCAGTCGACAACTAGCCGCGTCCCGCGCCTACGGATCAGAGATGTCCCCAATCACCATGCTGAGCGCGGAAGACGAATGGTCATGCAAGCTTGGACACGCGAATTTCACCATCCACCCCATGCCCTACACCCCCGAAGAATATACACTCGACTCCTTCGAAGAGCACCGAAACAACTGGAGCCTCGCCCGGCGCAACTATGCAAAGCACCTCGTTCGCACCGGTGAACACTACGGCCTGACATCCAACATCTACCGCTCAACGGAGGAAAAGTGGGACTCCATCGACACGCAATGGCGCACGAACCACAACGTCATGCTCACCAAGCTGACGGACAGTGACGGCAAGCCGCTTTCGCTGAGCAAATCAAGCACGTATCCCGGCGAATCTGTTAAAATGCCCCCGTATCTCGACAAGAATAAGTTCCCTGACCTTGGTGACGAAGATATCGTGGGGCCCATGTCTGTTGCGCCGGCTCAGCCACAACCGCCGTCGCACTCGCGCAAGAGGTCCTTCTTCAAGTTCCTGCAAGATATTTTTTCTAGCCGACACTAAAGGGAAAAGACCTCGACATCCTCGCCTTATCCTTTATATTATGCCTTTCAATACTCTTTCACGCACTGTATAAAATATATCCTTTTGTAATATGCCTTTGATACTCTTGTTGATATGGCTAGCTTCACTTTCACGACCTGGAGTCTTTCTTTTCTATTTTGTCATTTGATTCCTCACGTGATGTCACTGATGATATACGCTCTTTTTTATGATACCCCCCAAATGATGACACTCCTTATGATCTATATTCATGTCACTCTTTTGACGATAATGTCTATTTTTGCATACTAGCCCCAGCATCTGCAGCTCTCTTTTCGGGGCAGAAATCATTTTTCCCGCTTTCTCTTTAAATCGGGGTTCTTTCTACGACAATGGACGATTATTTACTTTTTTTTTGGCATTAAGCCCTTCCCTTCGTTTGTCCATTGCCTCCGTTCAACATATGCTTAAAAATCCAGACCCTCATTTGAAAAACGACCAGCGATTTATTCGGGGAATTCGATTCAGATGATAGTTTTTCTCCGCCATTTTTTTCTCCGTCTTTCTCTACTGCCCTTTACTAAAAAAATTTCCTATCTTTCCTTACTCTCCTTGACTTTTTAAGCTTCAGCACACCTTCTCCCCAGCTGGGCGGCTTATATGCGCCCACTCTGCCCCTCATTCCCTTGACTCATAAAATGCGTGCTTATGATGATATATGTTCTAACTACGTATTCGTGCGCTCTGGGAACAGGGGGCATTTGCGCTGGCTGTTTTCTCTTCCTACGTTACTCCGCTTAGGCCTTCTTACATATTACGCTGTCCTTCCTTAATGCTAGCCTGGTACAGGCCATAATTGTACGATGAAACGCGGGAAAGCTGCATGTTGTTCTACGAAGGAACGAAAGAAGAAAAAGAAAAAGAAAAAGAAATCTCGCACATAGGATGATGGATGTATGTATGTATAATGCCTTGAAGAGGGATGTGTGGTTTTATATATGCGCATAGAATATGCGGTATAGAATAGAGAATATAGTATAATCTGTGACAACAACATTCAAGTCTTATTTTTCACCATGCAGGCCTTTCTGTCTTATCTCTTTCCGCTTTGTTTCTGGCTTCTAAACATCCACAATTGCTGCCCAAGGAAAAGCACCCACAAACATATCAGGCACACACGTCACTATCCAAAAACCCGAAAAAAAAAAAAAAAAAAGAGAGAGCAATCCCTCACTCCCGCATAATATTCTTTGGCATGTTTAATACAGAACAAAGAGAAACCACAAAAAAAAATCTGACCCCTCGATTCCCTTAGCCGTGTGTTGGTTTGGCTGCGAATCCGCAAACAGGCCATGCAAAAACAAGCTCAACGGAGAGAGAGAGAGAGAGCGGGGGGTGAAAGGCTTCCGGAATTGGGTCTCTCTCGGATCAATAATAGGTTGGGGAAGCACAGCCGGGGGATAGTGAAGGAATTCCGCAGATCCGGTAACGCAAGAGAGCCCATTATTATATTCCAATTGGACCGTGATATAGAATTTACTCTATTTTTTTTTTGTTTTGTTTTTGCTTCGCTTCTGGGTGGCACGACATTTTTGCGTGGGACGGGGAGGGGGATCCGGCAAGGAGATGCAGATATTTTGTTTTTTTTTTTTTTTCTCCCTCTCTTATTTCCCACCCACCTGTTCGTTCTCCTGGTCGAGGACGAAGGGATGCCGCAAGTACGAGCCCGCTCTGTAGTCCGTATACAACGCGTAATCAGTCAAGAAGCCAATGCAGAATCCGTCCCACCAATTCTTGCTCTCTGGTTAATGATACAGATTTGGCCCAAGGCAGGTTATGTCCATGTATGTGCAGGCAATGCGCATTATCTCCCACATACACGAGACTCCTCCAGAATCGAGATCCGTAAAGGTCATGTTCAACCGCTTGTCGTACCCGCTAAATTATACCCAATGCTGCGACCACGCTTGCTTTGCAGCCGCGTCGCCTTCGAACAGAAAATCCACGCGGATGATTTCCTGAAGGCCTTCAGACAGCTGCGGTTCCTCGAACCGGCGTAGAAAGTCCCTGAATGCGACGGGGGGCAAGAAGGTGCGGTTTTCCGGGTTGATTGACTCCTGTAGGACACGAAAGAAGGGGTGGCAGGGTTAGCTCTGTGCTTTTTGGTTCCATACTACCTCTCTTTGCCGCTTGCGGCAGGAATGGGCAAATAGAGGGATAGAAGGCGCGAACCGGCATGGGAGCATCCGTTTGAGAGGGTGGGACATGTGTGACGTACAAGTTTCGAGTTTGCCGCGCGAACGGCATTGTTGTGGTTGCAAATATCTTGTGGAGTAGAAAAGTATACGCATCGAATCGGCACCTTGTGCTCCTTTGCCATACTTATCCAATGCTCTCGTGTTTCAACGTTTGCATTGGTGTTATCTGGTCAGAACAAAGGGGACGTTGGGTCAACCACACCTGTTCGGGAACTAAGTCATGAGATAAGAGGGTGAAACATACCGACAGCAACATATTTACCAGCTTGGAGATATTCGCTTGCAACCTTCAAACATTTTGGGCGCTGGTATAGGCTTTTGTGTAAGCAAATATAGCACACCAGACCACAACGGTTTCTAACATGTACTGTAGGATACGTGTGACGGCGTACACAAGGAGCTCCATGCTTACAGTTTTAAGAATGTCCTGATTCACCCGCTCGTACCCCAGCGGCTCGAGATATTTCCAATAGAATGTCGACTTTCCCGCCCCCGGGCTGCCGCAGAATATCACAAGCTCTTGGCCCGGCGGCTTTGTGAATTCGATGGCTGCTGAGATGGCAGTTATGTATCAGCAGTCACACCAGCCAACAGTCACCCACGGCAACACAATCTAAAGGGTTCCAGCATAAACAAGGAAACTCACGTTGACCGTTCGTCTCGGTTTTAATAAGTTTCCTCGGATCAAACACTTCAACTGCTTGAGCAGCTTCTCCGCGGAAGAACTCCTCAGGTGTCTTGAATGCTATGCCGACATTCGTTGCGAAATTGCTACACACAGTTCAGCCACCGGCTACCCAACGAACACGTCGACAATCCCATGTTGCATACCGGTCCACGCACGAGTGGTCCCCAGGCCGTCCTGCAGCATCACCTACAAACACAGAGCCCTGTAGGTCCATTGCGCCCTCCATGTTAAGATCATAATCATCCAGCATCATATTCCACATGCCTATGCGCGGTTTCCGATATTCGTCATACTCCGTCGCAGCGTAGACACTTAGCGGTACATCCAGCGCTCTCATAATCGACCCAGCTTTGTCCTTGAAGATAGATAGGCTTTTGGGCTCGCCGAGCGCAGACTTCTTGGTGTGCTTGAGGAGGACTTTCTTTTGGTTGCTGAGGATCACGACCTGGTACCTAGGACATGGCGTTGTGTTAGTCGTCCGGGGGAGGGCCGTCTAGATTAGATTGTAGACGCACCCGTCGGAGTGCAGCTCCTTCAACTTCCGCGGAACCTGCGCATCCCACCACACCCAGTCATTCGCATCTCTGGGGAAGGTATTGCCCGATTTTGTCTTGATCAATGTGTGATCCTTTCGAGTGGAATCGTTGTCAGCAGGGCCAGGTATGTCAGTTGTTGGTCAAATACCGGACATACAAGATCAAAAACCGCAACAGGCTTCTTTTTGGGGGTAACGATTTCTTCCGTATTAGCGTTTGGTTCAGATGCGTATTTCCCAACCAAGCAACTGTTGTCTATAATGCGCCAGGCGATTTTCTGGACTTTCGGTTTCTTGGATGCGGGTTTGAAAAAGTCATGAACGTCACCGCCTACCAGCCCAAAGATTAGACAAAAGCCATCTCAGCAAGAAATATGGCATATAAACAATCACCTTTACTTGTCGATAATTGTCGTTTAGCAGTGCGCGGTGGGGAGACGGGCTTTTCTGAAAAAAATGAGGCTCGGTGTGGAGCAGCCTTCTGGTCTTTGGCCATTCTCGAGGCGCAGTGGGACACGGTTCTAGGAATACCCGATAGCAATGCGCATGGACGATGAAAGGAGAAGAATGGCCTCATGTGTTAATGAATATAGATGCTAGATACTGTACACATAGGCCGAATGGAATCGACAATTATCGGGAGACGCGACGTTCTTGACGCCAGGTCACGTGTAGATATACAAGTCGTTTTGACGGTGGAGGAATATCCCTTACAGAGAGCAAAGAAAAGGGAAAGGCGGTTGTATTGTGGCTAGAAAAAAATGCTCTAGCTGTGTATTTATCACAGCAGAAAATAGCTGCACACCGGTCCTCCTGATCGAAACCAACGCCTGAATGATATCACAAAGACCGCTTTTAATCCCAAGGCGCCTAGATGCTGGACAGAAACCACACGTAAAAGCATTCATTTCACCTTCGTATCCAGAGCAAGACGATCGGCCGGCTCCAGCTTCACCGCCGACTTGAGCTGTTCTTTCAGCCTCAGCAGCCGCTGCGACGCCGTGTCCATCATGTCCCGGTTGACGCTGTCCTGCACGATAATCGACGCTTGCAATACAAACCCGCCGCTTTTGTCGAGAGGAAGCAGGGTCTGGAGACCGGGAAGACGGCGAGCCGGCGCGCGCTTTGCACTGTCGTCGGGTGGGAAGGTCAGGATGCGGTGCAGCAGCAGCACGGTGTCATCGAGGACGAACAGGCTGCCTTCCAAGACGTGCTCTGAGACATAGCTACGTCGGCGCATTAGCGTTCTTGTACTTAGACAAGGAGGGATGTGGTGCTGGCATACTCGTAGCCCCAGGCCTTCATGATAGGCACGATATCGCCGTAGGGTATCTTCGCGGTGCACATCAGCCTCGACGTCACTGCGGAGGTCCCCGCATCCGGGATATCTCGAAACTCGATCCTCCACGACTGGTCGGCGACATCATACCGGTCCTGACGCGGGCCGTCCAGCCCCGCTCCGCCCATCGCGACATCATCACCGCTGCCAAAATCGGCCTCCGCGACATCGCCCACGGCCTGCACGTAGAACAGGCGGGCGTTCAGCATGCGGTTCAGCTTCTGGATCTCGGTGGCCTGGACGTCCTGGGTAGCGCCGAGGCGCGGCTTCAGGTAGCCGGGCGCCTTGTGCGGCCGGAAGATGAGACGACGCTCGTAGACCGGCGCCGGCTGCATGGCCGTGACGCCGGCCAGCTGCTGCAGCAGGACATGGTGCTGGGCGGCGGGCACGGCGGCGAACAGCGAGTGTTCATGCATGTGACGGGCGGGCGGGCAGGGTCAGGGTAGAGCGATTAATAATGGCTGGCGAGAGCGCGCGCGCGGGCAGTAGTAGTGGTCAGAAACGGCCGGAGGTGAGCAGTGCCGGATGGGGAGGCGCCAGCGCGCGCTGGCAGTGGGTTCGGAGCCGAGAAGGAAAACTAGTGGTAAGCTAGCTATGTAGCTTTCGCGGGGGATTTGGGTTCGGTATGCGCTCCTCGGAGATACGCTCGCCCGGCACAACGGCGGTCCAGCCCAGGCCTCGCGCTCGCCCGGCGAGATAACAGCGCGCACTCTCTTGCGCTCTCCCTTCCCAGCTTTGTCGAGCGACGCCGCAACGGGCTGGCCGGAACAACGACGGGCCGGCAAGCTTCGTCAAGCTTCGTGGCGCTGCGTATCGCAGCCAATCAGCGCGCGGCGGCGGCGGAGCTGGCTCGGTGACGCGATAAGGCGCGCGGCAAGTTTAGGCTCGACTTCCTCCGTGCGGCGCCGCGCCGGCGCGTTCTCGTGGGCTCGGGCGAAACCGCCCGCTGGCGAGCCCCGGCTTATCGGCCAACCCGCGCTGGCACACAAAAAGGCCCGCATCGCCGCTGCTTTCTTCACGCCTGCTCTCAACCAACCCAGCCACCGCCGCAGTCCAGTCTCTGCAGTCCTCCAGCAAGACCAATTCGCTGTCTCCTCACGCCTACACGCACCAACCCTCTTGCAACCCCAGCCCAGCTTTCGCTCGACCTACCGAACCCAAAAGGAAGATGCGAGCTACCTCTCTCCTCCGGCAAGCTGCGGCTGCCCGCACTCCCCTGATCAGATTCGTCGGCAAGCGAGCACACCCTGGTACGAAACACCCCATCAAACAATCCCTCCCATTCCTCGCCTCCTAACACACACTCTTCCCTGCTTAGAAACCACCGACACCGCGCCCCGCGCCCACCCAGCCTCGCCCCTCAGCGAACTGCCCGACTCGTTCATGAAATACCGCTCGCGCGCCCAGCAGCACGGCCCGCTCAACAGCCCGCCCAACCGCGCCGCCGCCGGCGCTGCCGCCTTCTTGTACGCCGGCGTCATCGGCAGCAACACCGGCGCCTCGCTGGGCTCCGTGCAGCCCAAGCACGGCGAGTTCTTCGACCGCAGCCAGCTGCCCGCGCGCTTCCAGCGCGTGCCGTGGTCGCAGGCCGAGATCGACGCTGTCGAGACCGGCGGCGCGAGCATGTTTGTCTAGATTTTTTAGAGGAATGGGGAATTGTCACTGTCCCGCGAGGTGTTCGGTTTTACACAGAAAAAAAATTTTTTTTTTTTCGCTGAAGGGCGGAGGGGCATTCGCAGCGCGACGACTCGCCTTTTATAAGGACGGCATGAACGACTCCATCCAAAAAAGAACGAAACAAACCCCCAGTCTGAATCTGGCACTTGTTCCTCTTTTTGTTATTTTGGAATTCTTGTCGCAGGCTTTGACACCACCTCAATTTCTCCCTCCCCCACACCCACCTTTCTTGAGCTCGCGTCCAACCCACGGCTGGCGACGGAGAATGGTGCAAACCTACTCTCCTGCAGCTGATGCAGATATCTCCCTCCAATACAAGGTTCCTAGAGCTGTGGAATCCTGATTTGGACAACCATACGACAAATAACTCGGGCATCGGCTTAGGGCTCACTTCACTTCTCACTCCTTTTATTTCCTTGTTCTGTCTTCTCCGCATGTGTTTTTAACAACAACTCACGCTTTGGGTGGGCGCGGCGGGACGGGCTGGCTGGCTGGTTGGCATGATTCGGGTTCTTTGAAAAAACAAAACTCACCCACAACTTTTTTGAATGGCGTTGGTTGGTGTGGTCTTTTGCTTTTGTTTCAACTCAATTCTTTGATGTAATTTGCTACCCTTGCAAGCGGTTGCTGAGCATGTACTATGCGCATACTTTTTTTTTTCTTCTCTCTCTTCTTGTTCAATATTCTGAATACTGGGCTTTGCTGATGTTCCCTGGCTGGCTGCATGTACTACAAACATACCTCAAGCGTCCTCTGTGCTATATGATTAGCGATGAATGACAATACTTATCTGAAACTCCCCTAACTCTTCCCAATCATCCCACCGGCTCTCGCTAACCCCCAAACGGGGTCTCTCGTCCTGATGACATGTGACATGCTGCCACATCAAGACATGACTCGCGTGCAACTTAACTCCAGCTAACTACTCTAGCAGTGAAACAGCCGAACCCGCCATTTCTCGAATAAACGGGCCTTATTTGAAACTCTACTGCTATCAAGATTATTGACAAAATCACGACATCTTCACATGGGCCATTGCAAACCCCCCAATCTAGGAAGCTGACGATGATGATGCTGGTGCTCATATCGGCCAATTCAAGGGAACCTATCCGACACGAAACGAGACTTGCTGCTGGGGTCAAGAACTCATGCAAGGAAGAGAAACTGGCCCGGTGTACGGAGTTGCTAAATCCAAGGCGCGCTGCCGCCCCGCAACGTAGCTTTGTGTGCATGTGGAAAAGGGGGGGGGGCCTGGCGGGCCTGATAATAATACTCAACGGCCTTGTAGGGTACTTTTTCTTCGAGGCTAGCAACATGAGAGGCCACAATAGCTAAAAAGGAAATATGGTACATAGAATGACGTCGTGGTGGAGACGTTGGCTGGAGTTGATCAGCTCTCCCGGAGCCAGCTTTGGTCAACGACGATGGCCCCATGCATTTCATATAGCTAGTAGGATATAGAACTGTGGGGCTTCTCGGTCGTAGACTATGAATAAGGATATTGCTTGGATGTTGCATTCATTTCAGAGGTATCGTGGAGGTGTAGAATGTATAGAGATGAATGTGTATGATGTCTCTGGGGTTGGTAGCACGCAGTTAGCTGCCTGACCAACACCCCAAGGACAGTAATTGACCATGGCTTAGCATTGTATATGCAAGCATCAAGGTCAAAGGACCTTTCACGGGCCAGGATCATTCTTTTCCGTGAATATCTGCATGTCACAGCATCTGCCGGTTGAAAAACAGGCCAATAGACAATAATGGTGCATTATTTCGATAAAAAAACACCAACGGGAGAAAAGCGGATTCTAATCTTAAAAATTGACGATGGTATACACAGCTAGGCATGCAGACACCGTCCCATCTGCATATTAAGCAGGGATAGCAGCCTCGTGATAGGATCATTCGGCAGTTTCAAGACAATCCGACTTAAGATCTCCCTTTTGTATCTAAGGGCGTCGTTCACGAGAACACATGAACAGCGTTCTCGTACTGCCCCCAATTGGCATCAGCTGGCCCGACCCAGCGTCCGATACCGGTCACCCATGAAGGCTTCTTCTTGGTATGGTTCAGCCCGTACGAGCGCTAACTATACAGTATAACCAGCTAGTTCCGCGAGCGTATGGACCGGCGAGTACCTTGCAGCCCGCCGCCGCCCAACCAAGAGCCCACGGAGGATCGAGCCGGGGGGAGGGGGGGACCACGCGCGCAGCGCGCTGGGGCGGTGTATCAAGGTGTGTTGGCTGGCCAGTGCCCGTGATGTTGGGTATCTATTCTTTCTATCTATATGCATCCGCCGGCTGAGACGTGCAGCAGCGTACATATAAGGTAGCAATCGGCGGGGCCCTGCTATAGTGTCGTGCAGACACAACCCTATCCTATGCCCTCCTCCTCCCTTTCTACCTCT